>NC_081544.1:30706342-30989677 GCF_901000735.1 Corylus avellana | reverse complement strand
GATTAAAGAGAAAGGAGAAAGAATAAGGTGAATAGTTCTGCAAAGAAAGTGAGAAGGAAGAAACAAAAAAAGGTTAAAGAAAGAGCGAGAAAGATAAAGAAATAAGGTTTTGAAAAATGAGTAGGTGAAGAAACAAAAAAAGTCAGAGAGAGAGAGATGGAGAAACAATAAAAAAAAGTTGCATCCTTGAACGTTATACTGTTCACGAATAAGCCGATGGAATGATTTTTTTTTTTTTTCTTTTTTTTTTAATCATTTTTCATTAGCCATTTTAGCTAAAAGTGAAGAATGATTCGGCTTTATGAGTGCTCTAACAAGAAATCAAGTACTAACCATCTTAATTGGCTTATTATTACTATTTATCAATCACTAACCATCTTTATTGGCTTATTATTACTATTTATCAAGTACTAAACATCTTAATTGGCTTATTATTACTATTTTGGGTTTAAGAGTGCGTCGAAAGAAACTCTATTGAAGTTCAATCTAGGTTGCTTTTTTTATGTCTGGCAGAGGTAGGATTGTTCTATAGATAGCAGTAGAAATTAATAGTTGAAAGATTGAAAAGAGAACTCAAGAAGAGAGAAAATAATGATTATGAAAATAATAACTTAAAGAAGCAAATAGAAAAATAATTCTAAAAGGCCGAGATTTAATTGATACTTCAAAACTGAATTTAAAAATAATGACCTGCCTTTATATATGCTAAGTTTGTCTACTTTTGAAGCAAAATAATCGGAGAAAAAGAAATAAATAAAAATACAAAAACAATCCTAAGCTTGAAGACAAAGCAAATTATTTGTAGAAAAAGTAAAAGATATTATTCTAAAAAGAATCCCCAAATATTATGCACAATTCTTTTTATTCTCTTGTAGATATTTTCTGTTAGGATAGTTCTGTGTCATTAACTTTATTTTCATTTTTTTGTTTTTTTAATTACATGTCCGCACTAGAGGAAGAAAGAGATTCAAACTAGTAATTTTCGCTTCATTAAGCGTGATCCCAACCAATTAAATAACCTCTTGGAGACTCTATGTCATTAACTTAGTGTATGACAACTCAATTACTGATTCAATATTTTCTCGTGTCTCACTTTTGCTAAGCAATACTAAGCAACCATGGCCTTGCATTAATTACCGGCATAAATATAATGTGTTGCTTTGGGTTCCAACCAATTTAGGGTTTCATGTGTTGAAGCATAATATTTTGAGATCGAGTATCAATACAAAATGATCAAACCATAAGTAATATTTTCGGTACAATTTAGTTTTATTTTTTATTATTTTATCCTTAGCTGTCTGATTATCCTTTTCTTTTCTGCACAAATAATATATATCTTCTGATCATAATATATATAAAACATTTATCCTTTATGAAGCATATATAACCCATCATTTATTGGATCTTATTTTCTTTTTGTCCACCTAAATTTACTGCCCTTCAAAAACTCAATCCACAATAGAGAATAGAGAGGGAAGACAAGGGCGAGCCAATTAAGTTGAGGAGGAAGGAGAAGAATATCTCCGGCCGCCACCGTTTACGTGCAAGTTGGCTATGCTCCGCACGCCATCCTAATTATGTCGGCATAAGTAGTGGCACCCATCGTCCTTTAATTAGGTTTTACTCATATGATATTAGCCACTTTCATTTAATATATATATATATATATATATATATAAAATTTCGTCACATGGGTGAAAGTGTAGTCCTACACGTTGATTTTTTTAAAAAAAAGTTAAATGAGAGAAAGACACAATTAATAGACACAAATATAAAATGTAGAAGGATATATAAGGAGGCCAGGGTGTCGGTGGCTCCATCAGAGACAATATAAGAAAGACAGCATACATGATACATTGGGTCTAGCTAGTACTTATTGGCGATAAATGATCATAGCCTATTAGCCTCTGCTTTTCTCTTTATTTAATTATATCTTCGGATCGGATTTTACCTTTTATTTTATTTTTGACCAACGACTATATCCCTGTCCCATGAGAAAATGTTAAAATAAATAAATAAATGATTATAATGATCCTACTACACACGAGGACGACAACCACGATTTACATCGCTCTCAATTTTTATGATCAGAATCTTATTATTTTATTGTCTCTTTATTTTTTTAGAAAATAAAAATGTATTTATAATAAAATTAACTGAATATTCTTTCGTTCAAATAAATAAGAGAAAATTCTAATTCACCATACATATAGGCCAGGGTTTCATTCATACGTATGTTTTTTTCATTTTTTGGTAAGGATTTAATTATACCATATATATATATTGTTCTGGAATGAGAAATTTCCATTCCGTCCAATAATTGATGGGTTGTTGGGTGAGGATCTTAAGTATATATAGAGAGATCGAGAGGGGTACGACTACAAATTACAATGCTTTCACTTCAACCACCTTCTTCTACGCTTCCCAACTACTTACAAGAAGATGAACTGCCGCAAGAATGCAGCGACGTCGTATCCTCCCTGCCTAGAGAAACAGGCTGGGTTGCAAAATATCTCCATCAATACCAAGGTTGTTGGATCACAACTAGATACATGAAAGGTGTTCTTGCATTCCAAAAACACTTCCAAGCTCACCACACCGACATCCTCCTTGTCACCACTCCCAAAGCCGGCACCACTTGGTTGAAGGCCATCTTGTTCGCCTTGGTCAACCGGGTGCGCTATCGGCCGGACCCTCTACAACACCCTCTGCTCACCAACAACCCTCATGTTCTTGTGCCCTTCTTGGACATCAATCTCTACACTCAAAGCCAGGTTCCGGACCTCTCCTCCTTTGCCTTTCCAAGGCTCTTTTCAACTCATTTGCCTTTTGCTTTGCTGCCGACGTCTGTCAAAGACTCGGCTTGCAAGATTGTGTATTTGTGTAGGAACCCTAAGGACACTTTTGTCTCACTTTGGCACTTCACCAACAAGTTGAGACCAACTGCTTGGGGCACCAATTCACTTGAAGAGGCTTTTGACAAGTTTTGTAGGGGAGTGAGTTTGTACGGGCCTTATTGGGACAATGTTTTGGGATATTGGAAGAAAAGCTTAGAAATGCCTCAAAAGGTACTTTTCTTGAAGTTTGAGGAAATAAAAGAGCATCCAGCTGCCAATCTGAGGAGACTAGCTGAGTTCTTGGAGTGCCCTTTTTCTCTAGAAGAAAAGGCCCAAGGCGTAGAGGATAATATCTTAAGGTTGTGCAGTTTTGACAATCTGAGCAACTTGGAGGTGAATAAAAGTGGAAAATTGCCTGCTGGCGAGGAGAACAATGCATATTTTCGTCATGGTGAGGTTGGAGATTGGATGAATCACTTGACGGTGGAGATGATAGAAAAATTAGACCGCATCACGGAAGAGAAGTTTCATGGAACTGGACTAAGAGTTTAGATATTACTCGGGTTGCATCATCATTTTCATTATTATTATTGTATAAACCTCTTGGTTCTCATCAATGTGTGTGATATCTGTGTTCTCTGATTCGATTGTCAACTTGTTTGTTGACATCCGATCAATCTTCAATAAAATGTCTTGTGTGTACTATGCTTCGATCGATTGTCAATGTTTATGTTGACACTTGATCAATCTTCAATAATATAATGTTGTTTGTATTCTCTGATATATATATTGTCACTCTTCAAGTTGGATCATCATTATCATTACTATTATGTAAAATTAAAAAACTTGGTTATATATTGCCAATGTGTATTTTGATTATCTGATCAGCCTCCGAGTAAACTGTTTGTAGTATTTTCTGATTTTTCACTCTTTCGTATATGTGATAATATTAACTAAGATTTTGTTTTGATATTTATGTCGTACGTTTAGCACACCTATGATTGAATTATATATAATCAACAGGTTTTAGTGGGTTGTGAGTCATATGAGGAGTGGTTGTGCGGAAGTATAATAATAACTAATGGTGAATAAATCAATTCCCAAAGTGGGCCAAAAAAACTAAGGCAAGGATCTGGACAAGGATCTGGACAAAATTGAAGGATCTGGACAAAATTGTCCAGATCTGGACAATTTTAAAATAGCTAAGGCAAGGATCTGGACAAAATTGTTCCCTAGCTAATGACGAATTTTTTTAAAATTATCATTTAATTGACAATATTTCTCTTAAACTTTTAACTCCGATAATATCCATTCAAATTGTCTTTAAGGAGTAGCTCAATCGATTGAAGATCACGCCTTATAAAGCGAAAGTCACTAATTCGACTCATCATCCTCCCTCTTGTGTGGACATGTCCAAAATTCACTCAAATTACAAAAAAAATTCAATGTCCCCCTAATAACGAAAATACCCTTAATAATTTTTTAAAAAAAAAATAAAAAAAAATTCCAAAAAAAATTCCAAAAAAAAAAAAGCTAAAACTAAAACTTTTTTAAAAATGGATAAGTTTATATGAATTAGCTACAAACCAATTTGTAACAAATTTCTGTCCCTATCTCCGCTATCGGGATTTTTGTTTCCTGTCTCTTTTCCCACTAATGATACAAATTTTTAAATCACATATATATGTTAGGTGTAGTATTACATTCGCAGAGATCTAATATCGGGATTTTTAATTTGTCGCTAGGTTAGTTGCAAGTTGCCCACGAGCACCCCCTCCTAATATTTTAATAATAAAGCCTGATGATTAAATTAAAAAGGGGAAAATTAATTGTCCACATCCTTGCCTTTTTTTTTTTTGGGCCCATTTTGGGAATTGATTCCTTAATTATTATTATGCTTCCGCACAACCATTCATATGACTCACAACCCACTAAAACCTGAACTTTTAACTGTGTTGATTATATATAATTCAATCATAGGTATGCGCTAAACGTACGACATAAATATCAAAACAAAATCTTAATTAATATTATCACATATACGAAAGACTGAAAAAAATCAGAAAATACAACACCCTCTCCTCACAATCAGTCCTCACGTTCTTGTGCCCTTCTTGGAGCTTGACTTATACAATAAAAAAGAGGTTCCAGATCTCACCTCCTTTACCTCTCCAAGGCTTTTCTCAACCCATTTACCTTATTCCCTGCTACCAATATCTGCAAAGAACTCTACTTGCAAGATTGTGTATTTGTGTAGGAACCCTAAGGACACTTTTGTGTCAGGTTGGCATTTCTCCAACAGGTTCACACCAACGAGTATAGGTTCCTTAATTCTCACTTGAAGAGCTTCAGATATGTTTTGTAGGGGAGTAAGCCCATTTGGGCCATACTGGGATCATGTTTTGGGATATTGGAAGGAAAGCTTAGAAAAGCCTCAAAATGTACTTTTCTTGAAGTTTGAGGAAATGAAAGCACACCCCATTGCCAATCTGAGGAAACTGGCTGAGTTCTTGGGTTGCCCTTTTTCACCAGAAGAAGAGACAAAAGGTGTAGTGAATGATATCTCTAGGTTATGTAGTTTTGATAATTTGAGCAAGTTGGAGGTGAATAAAAATGAAAAGTCGTGGTTTGGCGTAGACAATAAGGTATTTTTTCATCGAGGTCAAGTTGGAGACTGGACGAGTTCCTTGACAACTGAGATGATAGAGAAATTTGACCGCATTACTAAAGAAAAATTTAATGGAACTGGAATCACATTTTAAGTACTCAGGTTGCATCATCATTTCCCTTATTAATATTGTATTATGCGTTGGCATCTAGTCAGCCTCCAAACTTTATGTTTTTTGTGTTTTTGATTCGATTGTCAACGTACGTGTATGTTGACATCATATCAATCTTTAATAAAATGTTGTTTGTGTTCTCTAATTTGTCACTCTTTAATACATGTGATACTAATAAAATCTTGTTTGGCTATGTACTTTGTACAACACAACTATGATTGACCTTTTAAGTTTCTCAAAAGTTCTAGTTTTAGAAGGTTATAATAAGTGATAAAAATGGTAATGCGGAGTTATATTAATTTGACGGCAATAATATATCGAGAAATACTAGATACTATAATTCTATTTAACTGACTAATCATCTGCTCATAGTTATGAGTTATGATCACATAATTGAAGCTTTTTATAAAGTACGTGGATTCACTACTGGCTCCCATCACCATATAATATGATTGCAAATGCATTTTCGGTGTTACTCTGTCTACAAACAAAGAAAACCCACCTCTCTCTCATGATCATGTTTTCCATATTATATATTGACAGAGAGATTGGCGCCAAGTTAGTAGAATATTAATTTGATTTTGTTAGAATATTTTATATTATTTTCTAGGGTTTATTTCCTATCTTAATTAGTATAGGGTTTCTTGCTTATCATTCATAGCTTTTATATAAATAGAGATCTCTGTAATACTCTTCAATATACTACTCAATATAATGTAGTCCTTATATGCTTCCGCTCTCTCTCTTTCTTTCGCTCTCCAATATATTTAACATGATATTAGAGCCAATTTATTGTGGCTTCCAACATCTTTGACGGTTTTCAGGCATCCTTTGCGTGTTCTACGATTATCCCGTAATTCCAGTCGTTCACACGCCACCTCAAACCTCTAAAGCTGGGCTGCAAATCTTTTACACGCCTTCACCGCAGTCTCATCTGGAAAAGTAATCCCAAAATCAAGCTTGCAAGGCACGACGGCCGCCACGCGCTATTCAAAGTTGATGTCGTTCCCCATGCGCCACTTCCTTCAGTGGATCAGCCTCAGTAGCCATGCCAAACAACATATCAGACGCCGACAAATCCATATTTGTCGAGATCTCTGCCGTCCAAGCTTTCATGCGCCTTCACGCCCATCCAAAAAGTTTTGTCAAACCACCACATGCCACTGCCATTCTGCCACAACAGGTGGATCAGCCTGGTTTCCACACCATTCGGTAGATCCGTCACCGACCATCCAAGAACTGTTAGGAAATCAGCCAACCGACGCTGCACGTGCTCCCACGCTCCACTACAGTTTCTGCATGTGGGATTCATGCGCCTTGGCGCTGCCGCCTGGAACGCGCGTGTAGTACACACGCCAGATGCCTTCTCTTCTTCTCTCCAGCCATGTGTCAGCCTCACAGAGTGCCACGTCAGCCCTAATGCCCACGTCATCACCTCCAACCCGGTTTACCGAGTTAGACCCGAGTCAGTTCTTTTTAGGTTAGACCATATTCAATGGTCCATATATAGGTTTTGGCTAATTTTGGCCAAATCAAACCGGCCCGGCCACCACCATCAATTCTGTCCATCAAGATTTATTCAATAAGGCTCTAGCCCAAGTCTCAGGCCCAGTTCATGGCCCAAATCATTCACAGCCCAGCAAGATGGCCCAAATCATACAAGATGGCCTTCAACCAAGTGGTGCCGGCTTTGAGAGTGCATGGTGACAAGAACTCCTTTGACGTATCTAGTTGAGATCCAACAACCTTGGTACTGATACATAGAAATAAGTTGCAATGGCCAGCCGCCTGCTTCTCTAGGCAGGGAGGATACGACGTCGCTGCATTCTTGCTGCAGTTCATCTTCTTGCAAGTTGTAGGGAAGCGTAGAAGAAGGTGGTTGAAGTGAAAGCATTGTAATTTGTAGTCGTACGTATTGCGCGCCTTGGAGTCTCTCATGCACCTTGTTTTGTGATTCATATCATATATCCCTATCTCTATATATAATTAAGATCCTCACCCAAACAACCCATCAATAATTAGGGACAGAACTGAAATTTTTTTATTTTAGAACCAAAATGTAAATGAAATTGGGACATGGATGTTATTGGTTGCTCAAGAAGGAAAATAAAAAGGTGAACTCAGAAGACGGTATAATTAAAAAAAAGCAGAGGCTATCATAAATTCATTGACAAGAAGTAGTGAAACCCATACAAAGAGAGATTTCAATTCACAGGTTCATGACGTTTTTTTTTTTTCTTCTTCTTCTTTCCTAGTGGTTTCGACACTGTACTTAACTCATAAAAAATAAATAAATAAATAGAGATCTATTTGTATATTTTCTCCTTTTAAATAATAACCAGAAAGACAGAAGAGTATTGATTCATGAGAATAAAAAAAACCTTCTTTCAATGTTTACAATATCCTAAGTAATCTGTTTATGGCCAGGCCAGGGAAAAGAAAAATAATGCATGCACGTGCTATATATATATACCCTCAGGAGTCAGGTCACCAACTCCTATTAATTCAAAGAAAAATAATGCATGCATGCACGTGCTATATACTCCCACCGGTCACCAACTCCAATCCTAAGTAATCTGTCACTCAGTTCCTTGACTGCGTAAATAACTAAACATATTAAATTCAAACAAAAATGAACTTGACCAAACTTCAAAATGTAGGTTAATTAAATTTGATCTTCACCCACAGTTAATACTCAAGTTAAGCAGATGAAATGATCTATCGACCACAAATGATGGACGGAAATCTTGGCTAATTAAGCTTAATTATGCATTACACCTAGCTAACATCGTGAATGATTGAAAAATTTGTATCATTAATTAGAGCATCTCCAGCAGTAAGAAGTATTCTACTTAGTCAAAAAGCACAATTCTCTATTTTAGCTACACATTTTTTAATACCAACTCTAACTAACAGATTATTTATTTCATTCTTTATTTTATTAAATATTATTTTTTAATCTTTCGTTTTTTTTATCCACAACCACTTTTGCATCATCTTATAAATTGCAATAAAATTGATTCACACAGCATACTTGTGTGTTATTTTTATTTTTTCCATTTTTAGTTTGTCAATTATATGCATGCTACTCAATTTTTTGGGAGAGTTTTTAATGATTCAAAAGACTTGAATTTGTATCATAAATTCATGAACAGAGAAGAGAGAGAAACGTTGAGGGAGACAGAGAAGAGAGAGAAAATAATGTGAAAATAATATTATATTTAACAATCTAGTGTGCTGCAATGAATAGCAATATGAAGCTATTCACTGTAGCAGTTTAGGTATAATAGGTAATATGAAGCTATTCTGTTAGAGCAAAAAAAATGACAAAAATAGCTAAATGTAGACAATATCTTCCTTTTAGCTACACTGCTGGAGATGCTTTTAGTGGAAAAGAGACGTACAAAAAAAAAAAAAAAAAAAAAAAGGGTCAAATATTTACTCACTGTTAGTCTGTTATAAATGCATCTAGTTTTCTTATCGAATATAAGATAGGGAAACCAAAAGCAAATTATTCTTCTCTTTCTCTTTCTCTTTCTCTAGAGACTAGATCGATCAGTAGTGTAGCAATAATTGATTTGGCAATCGAGTAGCTAGCGGGGGAGTGGGGTACTACGTCTATAATTTATCATGTCGTTGGTTGGGGGTACGTGCGCCCATGCCTTCAGATCCATACGTCTTTGATCCCACAAAGATCTAGCTCTTCAACGTTAGAATGAAGCCAACTACTCTCCCCCGGCGTTACACTGGCCAATTGGATTTCCCTTAATTTATCTACTATTGGACACCCTTGAGGCACTTTTAATTACTAGTTGTTTTTGTATTTGTTGAGGTGTAACAATGCCACTCCGATCAAGTAAATAGATAGCTCTTAAAATATGCTTTGTAATGTACGATTTCAAATCCCATAAAATGCGTTTTGGCTTCTCTCACTGGATATCAATATATTGATTTTTAGATAAGATATGATGGTCAAAGGCTCGATCTAATAAATGGTATCAGAGTTAAGGTCATGGGTTTGAGTTGTTGGCCGGAGTGTCACATTGAGGGATTGATTGTTGAGGTGTAACAGTGCCACTCTGTTCACTTCGACGGCTTTCAGAACATGTCTTGCTGATTGCAATTTCGAATGTCATACAAGGTTTTGGTTTCTCTCAATTTTCAGAGATGGTTAAATGCCCAATCCAATGGTAATTGCAATCGAGCAAGTTTATATTATAGGCAACAATTTTGTCCAATATATATTCTTTTTTCTTTTTTTTTTCTTTTTCTAGCTTTTGGTATTGATACAATATTATTGCTGCCAAAATTACTTCCGCACAACCATTTTTGTGGCTTATAATCTACTAAAACTTAGAACTTTTGAGAAACTTAAAGGTGATTAATATATATATATATATATATATATATATATATATATATATATATATATAATTTAATCATAGTTGTGTTGTACAATGTAAATATCCATACATGCACTATTTTATTATTATTACATATATCAAAGAGTAATAACACATAAGAGAACACAAAAAACATTTTATTGAAGATTGATCGGATGTCAACCATAGACATTGACAATCAAATTAGAGAACACAAAGAACATTTTATTGAAGATTGATCAGATGCATGTCAACATACACGTTGACAATCCAATCAAGAACACACACACACAAAAAAAAAAAACATTTTATGTGGAGGCTAACCATATGCTAGTATACACAATACAATAATAAGAGAAATGATGATCAAACTTGAATTCCTAAAATCTTAACCCAGTACCACAAAACTTCTCTTCAGTGATACGATCCAATTTCTCTATCATCTCAGTTGTCAAGCAATTCAACCAATCACCAACTTGACCTTGACGAAAAAATACATTATTCTCTTTGCCGTTGAACGATTTTCCATTTTTGTTCACCTCCAAGTTGCTCAAATTCTCAAAACTACATAGCTTTGAGATATCATTCATTACACCATTTGCCTCTTCTTCCGGGGAAAATGGGCTCCCCAAGAACTCAGCCATTCTCCTCAAATTATAAGTAGGCTGCTCTTTCAGTTCCTCATACGTCAAGATCAAGAGCACCTTTTGAGGGTTTTCTAAGCTTTCCTTCCAATATTCCAAAACATGATCCCAGTATGGCCCAAATGGACTTACTCCCCTACAAAACATATCAAAGGCGTCTTCAAGTGAGAGGGTGCCTGAACTTGTTGGTCTCAACCTGTTAGCGAAATGCCAAAGTGAGACAAAAGTGTCCTTAGGGTTCCTACTCAAAGACACAATCAGCTTGCAAGTGGAATTCTTTGCAGATAATGGTAGCAGCGAGTAAGGTGAATGGGTTGAGAAAAGCCTTGGAGAAGTAAAGAAGGTAAGATCTGGAACCTCTTTTTGGTTGTATAGATCCATATCCAAGAAGGGCACAAGAACATGAGGGTTGTTTGTGAGCAAAGGGTGTTGTTGAAGGTCCGGATAGTGAACCCGGTTCACTAAGGCGAAGGAGATGGCCTTCAACCAAGTGGTGCCGACTTTAGGAATTGTTGCAATGAGGATATCGGTGTCATGAGCTTGGAAGTGTTTTTGGAATGCTACAACTCCTTGGATGAACAAATTTGCAAGCCAAACCCCTTGATACTGATAGAATGTTGTTTCACCTTCCATCCAGCCGTCTCCTTGTCTAGGCAGGGAGGATATGAGGTCCCTGCATTCTTGGGTCATTTTGCGGTCTTGCAAATACATGTTAGTGGGAATTAAGGGTATATAGTAGTAGTATTTGGATTCCCAACTTGGGTTTGGGGTTGATATTACAAATCTTTCCATGTATATATATATATAGGAACATCCTAATTATTAGCCTCTTTATGGGGTAATTTCAAAATAATGCATGATTGAGGCTTTTTTATAAATTAAGTGTTGATTCACTACTGACTACTGGCCCCAATAACCATATTATATGATTGCAAATGCATTTTCAGTGTTACCCTCTCTACAAACAAAAAAAACCCACCTCTCTCTCATCATGTTTTCCATATTATTGACAGAAAGATAGGCGCCTAGCTAGCTAGTAGAATATTAATTTGATTTCCCATTATCATCTATATTTTCTAAACGCAATTGGGCAATTTTAGCATCAGTATGTTTCCTGCAACTTTTGTAGCCAGTGTTTATTCTTTATCAACGACTTCATTATGATTTTTGACAGTATGTTTTCTGCAACAATCATTTCACTATGGTTGTTGCCTTCAACGGTTGAGGCTCTTTATTGAGTCCTTTTGCCGTTTGCTACTGTCTTGTGCGGCCCTTAAAAATGTCCGACTTGTTTATAGTTTTTTAGAATCATAAATGAAACTATTGCCTACTGTTTTTCTGTATGTTTGTACTATCTCTACCATTTGGGCTGTGTTGTTGGGGTACCCACCTCCTTATTGTTCGATCCTGTAACCCGATTTCTTATATTTCAATTTTTTTTTTTTAAATAAATAATTGGGCAACTTTAGAAAAGTCGTGATAAAGAAGGTAACCCTTATTGCTGTTTTGCCATTGCTGATAAAAATGCTTTACACGTGAGTAGTGCTGAGCCACCCCTAAAATTATTAAAAACATTATTTTAATAAATATTTAGATGGTGAGATATATTATCATATATAGGGTAGGTTTGGATTTCTAGAATGAATGATAGGTTTTGAATAATGTTAGCCTTTGTCCAAGTTATTTAGATTATTTAGATTGTGTCCTGTTATGCATATACTTGTTAGGTTTGTGTCTCACATTTAAAAAAAAAAAAAAAAAAAAAAAAAAAAAATTTGTTAATATACCTAAGTGGACTCAGATCATGTTTGAGATTGTGTTTAAAAAATAGAGCTTTTAAGTAAAAAAAAAAAGCTTTTTGGCAAAAGCTTCATTTTTAAACTTCTACTAAAAGTGTTTTTTTTTTTTACCATTTTTTAGTTTTTTGGACTCTTAAAAGCGCTTTTAATTTTTTTACCAAACAAATATTTTTTTCTTCAAATTGGCTTTTTGAGTGTTAAAAACACTTTTAGGCCTTTCAAACGCAATCCCAAACAAGTCTTCAAGCTCATTAGCTTAAGTTTTTGGACTAGATGTAGTGTCTTAATATGTATATTAATTTACTCTTATTTGACTCCCTTGGTGTTTCTCTCCCCAACACATGCAAATTGATGCATCATACGTGGTGTTTTGTCACATTATCAATTTATATACTAATGTTAAGCAATTTGATAGAAGGATAGATTACATTCCACAATGATAATGTAGCAATCCTAACAAACCATTGCATCAATCCTCTTTTTTTTTTATATATATATATATTAAGGATTGGTTGAAGCTGTCATGTTATTATTGTAGAATAAAAATATAATATCTAGCCTTACTTTATATAAATCTTAAGTGTTCTCTAACTAACAAATAGTGCTTGATGCAGCAAAACAATATATTATTTCTGCCATATATATTCCTCTAAGAAAAGAAGATGGTTCACCAATAATTTAATAAAAGGCTTTAGAGATTAAAAATAAGCTAATTCTCTAAATATCAAAAGAGGTTCGCTTAATCTTTTTTTAAAAAAACAAAACAATGACAAGACTGAGGCCATTATATCTTGCACATTCAAAATTATCCTTACAAATAAATGTTTTTTAAAAGGTCTGAAGGGGCCGGGCCCCCACTGGTCCTAATGTAGCATCAAGCATGGGCAATGGCCAATGGGTTTTGATCTCCCCTATATCATCACAATTATAGCACCCATCACAAGAAAACAGAAACATCTAAAATATTAGGTGAAGAACTGTGATCACATGGCGAAAGATTTGAAATATTTAACTAGGTTTTTCCCCCTATAGTTTACTTTGCTGACATGGCAAAGGGGATGACGTGTTATAGATACGTGGTTTAGATAAATGACATGATAATTCCTGCGTTTTAATTAAGTCAGTAATTAAATTGAAACATGTGCTTTGTGTGTGTGTGTGTTTTTTTTTTCAAGTCCATATAAGGAAAAGAGAGGAATTCGAACTAGTGACCTCCGCTTCATTAGGCGTGGTCTACAGCTGATTGAGCTACCCTTTGGGAACAACATGTGTTGTTATATAATTAGATTTGCCTCGGCAAACCAATGGAATATGTCAAGATTTCGAATAAAACATCATAGTAGAAACTTATTTGTTATTTTCACATACCATAGGAAGCTCTCAAAATATTTTTATACTACAGTGAGCTTATTGCAAATTAGTGTAACCAAAACGGCTGATTCTACATTTTTTTCCTATAAAGTAAGGGAATAATCAATCAAATAAGAGAAAGCCACATGGGACTAGGAACTATTTATCCAAAGTGCATAAGCACTTCGCCAATGTTATGGTATAGTAACACACTATGAATATGCTCCCGATTTACCTGAGAGGGGGGATATTAGCATTCTATTTCGGGCCTCATGTCAAGACCCCTTTGGGAGGCAATAGCCTTATTTTTTTTTTTTTTTTTTGATAAGTAAGTAACTGACTTTATTAAAAGCGTAAGGCGCCCCGAAGTCTTATAAACTCACTAAATCTAGCCCTCACCAAAAGAATCCATAAATGAAGTCTTTCCCCCAAAGAGTTTCACAATCTCTGCCTGTTGAGTAACCACGAGCAGCTTCTCACAACAAAATTTCCAAAATAAGCCAGAAGAAGATGAAGAATGAACCTTCAAACCTTTCAGCAGGAAGATGCACTTGTGGTCTTGGGTTCCACGAAGCATTCCAAACAGTTTCTAAATTGAAAAGCAAGAAAATTTCCCTCCTTAGACATGAAAAACTAGAGTAGAAAGAAACAATTGGGTGAAAATATCCTGTACCAAAAAAATGACACAGAAAAGACTAGAAGCAGAAATTACTTCATGGCTCAATATCAGGCACCCCCAATAAGAAGGAACTTTGATCGCTGGATCCAAGAAGTGGAATGTACTCTGATCCTCTCACATGAGCACTAAAGCAAGCTACAAAAACAACTTAAGTTAAACTTGAAAACCAGTAAAGTGGAGTTATGTACCTAATCAGAGAAATCTTATACAGTTCATCATGCACGCAAAATACATTCAAAGCTGACATTCTCATTTTTATTAACCAAAAAAATGTTATGGTTGAATAACTCTTCAGAAATATTGTTCAGATTTTAGAATATTTCCACTCAAAAATTGGAAGTTCACAAATAAATAGTTAAAAGTCAAGGGGAAAGAAAGACTCGAGAATAATTAACTTTTCTGATTTCTTGCCAATATCTTTCAGTCCCGCCGGTCGTGAGTTGTGTCTACCTCTAAAAAGAAACATGTTAATTTTTTCCAACTTATCTGAGATGTTGACAAGCACCTTAACACATACATGCATGCATGCTACTTTACCACCAAAGCTCATGTTTCTTATTATGTAATCAGTTTAACACATGTTAATGCATCCACAAACAGATGTGCACTTCCCATGAGTAATAATGTCATATATAGTGCTCAAGTTTTAAAAAGTTCAAAAGAATACTCCCAATCAATAGCCTCTTTCCATAACGACAAATTTGTCAAAAATCCTTTTCTACATCAATATATAAATGAAGATTCTGCATGTCTATTAGTACTTTTTATTATTATCTAGATCATGTTAACTAGTAATACTCTACAGGATTTTAACATGTTTCATCTATTTGAAATATAACAGGTCATGCTTACAAATTTGGGCAGGAAATTTGTCAACACAATACCATTCTCTATTTTCATTACGCTTTGGAGCATTGTATCCATCTTTGTCTTCATATCAGAACTATCATCCATATCTGGGACTAGAAGAGTCAGCATCCTGTAGATATCACGTACAAACCTGCATATCTTCTCAGCAAAGTCAAGTTCACCTTCTGGTATTCGACCAATCGCCAACCGCATCAGCTCTCCAGTCAAGTCTGCAAGCTGTACAAGAACACTAAGCACCTCTTTTCCCCGGAAAAAAAAATAATAAGGAAAAAATAAAAGTGTGTGTGCAATCTTTAGACAGTTAGCCACGTAGTTTAGTTGTCCAGAGGTCAAATAAATAAATCAATTTGACCACTTTAATTGCCATGAGATTAACTACATCTACAAAGAATACACCATACTGGATGTCAACATATGTCCCATAGCACCACTGATGTCCCATTCAGATTTCAGACACAGAACCATCAATAGTCTATCATTTACAAAACAAAATATAATTAAAATACCATAAAGTTAATTAAGGCAATTACCCCCAAGAGATAGTCAAGGACATTAATCTGCAAAGGCTCAAAAGACGGATCACTAAGTGGTAACAAAGTCGCATTCATCTCATCAAGATTCAAAAGAGTCCCAGTTTTGCAGAATTTACAGAATGTTGCAGCTTCAACATATTCTTGTACCTGCAACCGGCCAGGCATAAATTGAGTCAACTTAGCTGTATATTTCAGGGCTAAGAGGGCTTCATAGGTTAGGAAACGAAAAGGCTACCCCAGGTGAGTATGCTCGTCTTAGCTTCCAAAAATCAGTCCCTTGCAGTTCTTTCACTAGTCGAGACATATACTGATCTGTCACAGCTGCCAAATCCTTTTCTGCCTTCTCCAAAACTTCTTCTTTGTTGTGTTTGCCAATTCTGTTTAATATGAAATTGAAACACCAATTTGTTAGTGTATATAAACAAGATGAAGCCCTAACAGAGATAAAATTGCCACAATATTTAATATGGTAGCTCATGGGGTGGGTGGTATTTTAATGAGGTTCATGAGTTGTACAGGGTGAGGTTAATAAAAAATATCAAGAGGGGCTAGGCAGAGTTTGCTAGTCATACTAAATTTGAGGTAGGAGGCAGCTCCAATATTAGATTTTGGCATGACTCGTGGTGTGTGAAGATCAAGCCCTTAAGGAAACTTTCCTAGATTTGTATAGTTTAGCTCGCATTAAGGATGCCTTCATGACAGATCATTTGGAGCTTTCTAGTGGCTTTAAGTGGAAAGTAAGCTTTATCAGAGCAGCTCATGATTGGGAGGTGAATGTCTTTGTTTTTCTTTTCAATTTATTGTACTCTTCTAGAGTGAGCCGGGCAAGTGAAGACAAACTTTGTTAAGTCCCTTCAAAGAGAGGGTTGTTCCACGTTATATTTAGTCGTATTGGGCTAACTTGGGTTATGCCTAAAAAGGTGGTTGATCTTTTCGCTTGTTAGAAAGGGTTGAGTGGCAGTCCCCAAAGTGCAGTAGTGTGAAAGATAATACCGCCATACCTTTTGTGGTGTATTTGAAGGGAAAGAAATGATAGGAGTTTTGGAGACCGCAAAAGGACGATGGTGGATCTAAAGTCCTTTTTCTTCAATACTTTTTACCAATATGCAGCAACTTTAGACTTACTAATTTGCTTTTCTAGACCCTTTTTCTCTTTCTAGTTAGGCATTTCTCTTGTATACCTAAATTGTGCCTTTTGCGCTTTTTAATGATATACAAAAATATAAACTAAAAAAAAAAAAAAAATCTCTCCCCAAACACACAAAATCAGGAAGAAAAAAAAAACCATTACCTGTGCACCTGAAATATGACCTTTTTGCTGTTAATGGTGATGTCACGACTTGCTTTCACCACTCTTTCACGTTTTTCATTCTACCAAAAAAAAAAATAGTAATATGGGTGGCAGCGCCAATAAATGAATATTTGTAGCAAACCACATAATGCCAATAACTTTTATTGTGCATAACTACAAGCTTGGGTATTTTGCAGAATGTATCCTCTTGTAGAGTGTTACAACTTCACACATTTTTTTATGAGGTAATGATTCATTAAAAACCACCAAATGGGGTGAAAGTGTTATGACCCAAGGAAAAGCGATAGCCATATCTGCGCTATCACCCTAAAAGGACTAGTAATTTGGAGCTTCCCTAAAATCACTTATAAAGTCTAACTTCACCTAATAAGTAATATGTGACTTGGTACCCATGAGCGTCTTTATAAACCACCCATTTTATATGAGCTATTTATCTTCCTAATATGGGACCGGGGTGTCAAGTTCATGTCATGCAGTGCTAACAATACCACATGGCATTACTACGTGGCTCTGGTGTCATTTGTTATGACTTAGGTAAAAGCGCTAGCACATTTACTCTATCATCTCAAAAAGACTAATCAATTTGGAGCTTCCCTACAATCACTTATAAAGCCAAGTTTCACCTAATAACTACGAAATATGTAACTTAGCACCCATGAGTGTGTTTATAAACCACTCACTCTATGTAACTACTCATATTCTCAATATGAGACCAGAGTGTTACAAAATGGCTACATGGAATTCATGCATCCGACTTCACACGACATCCATGCCCATGTCCAGTCATATAGTTATTAAGTAAAAGTACCTAATCAAGCAACTGCACTATTAGGCTGAATGCTTAACGCCAAGGACCTACCATGCAATTGTACTTTACAACTCACTTTGTTCACATCCTCATGCTGTGTACACATATTAATTGCCTGTCCACATATTTCACATGCAATGTGGAGGACCATCAAATGTAAGACAACACGTTGGATCAGTACACACAGATTTGGAGCAGTCATGATAGGAAAGAAAAGTAGATTGATGCACGACCAATAACTATTACAAATAAAAAGCACTACCATTTTTAGCTAAAAGCTGAAAGAACTGAATTCTGGGCAATCCTAAACATTGGAACGTGCCATTTTAATTTTTAACTCTTAAAAATCACTTCTGTGACGATTGCAGCTTAACCATATATTCATTGATTAAGACTCAAAAGCAACTAGATGGGAAGTTTCAAGCTAGCATCCAGGTTGCATCACAGAGTCGGGCAGTTTTAAAAAATGAATTCAAAACTACCGTTAACTCTTGGTTCCTTGCTTCCATCATAGATCAAGCACATTGACATAATACACAGAGAATCAGGTACAGTTTCCATGCTTTAGACGAGCTTGGGTAAAGAAGTAATCCCTTCTTTTTTTTCAAACCTAAAAATAAAATATAAAAGAAAAAAAAAATAAGGGAACAAGGAATTGAGGCTATCTCTATCATAAAACAGAATAATTCTAATCCCACCATAAAAAGTCCAGCTCAAAGGGACTCATTGGAGAAGAATTATCCATTGTGGAAGCCTAAAACTAGGCTTGGCCCTTACTCAATATAAGAAGTATATTTGGTCCAATAAGTCTCCAAGGTATTAGGCTGTTATTAGTAGATAATTATTTTAGCTATTTTTTTTTTTTTTTTCCGGTACAATGGACTGGAGGTAAGGAAGAGGGTCAATCGAATAAGGAAGCAGACAATTGGCTGGAGGTAAGGGTGGGTGAAGCAAGTGGTACAGGTGGCAAAGTGTCTTGTAGTCTGGATGGGCTTGATGTGTATTGTACAGACAAACAGGCATGGATGGGCAAGTATAGAATTTGTGCTTTGTAATAGGGAGGATCCCTTTGTTTGTGAACCTTTGAATTGTTTCTCCCCTAGCGTGTTTACCCAACCTGAGTGTTCAGAGCCTATGGCTTCTAGTTGGGTCTTGCAGAAGGTGAAGGATATTCGCCATTTTATTGGTCTATCTTGTGATGGGTTTGAAGGGCAATTTATGGAGCCGTTTACATCTATCATAGCAAGTCATAATCAGGAGGGATGGGTTTCTAACTCCAAAACAGTCTTCAGAAGTAATAGAGAGTTGGAAAGATTATCCTGCTCGATAAACTATGATTCCACCGGTGGAAATTCAAGCCGTAGCAGAGTGAAGGGGAGCAGTATCTTGGTTTATCCATGAAGCTCAAATTGTTATCATGGAATTTACTCAAATAATGGGAAGGCAGATGTTATTTGTCTTCGGGAGACCAAGATGGAGCTTATGTCCTATAGTATTGTGCATAGCTTATGGGGTTGCAGTCATGTAGATTGGTGTTGTTTGGATTCAACAATCGTCATTGCAAGTGCGCGTGGTACCTAAAAACGACAGTGAGGGGGCTTCTCGCTCCCAATTCCTTACTACTTTTAACATGACAAGCTCTTCTGTAGAGAACTTGAAAAGTAAACCAATGGGTAAAACTATTTTTTTCGACGAAATTTGGTGTTTAATTTATTCATGAACAACATTCACAGTCTAGCAAAGAAGTATAGCATTGTAATAATTGGCAATTTTATAGAATACAGTAATCGACATGGGAAAAGAGGGGTATGAGATAAAAGAGGCATTACGAGGCTGTTGAGGTATTCAGCGTATTTGCCGAAAGCGTCCTTCATGGAAGACTCGGTGGTAATTGTCCTCGACCTTTTCACTGAGCTCTGCAACGCAGACGTCCCTGCAACTGTTGCTGCGTAAGCGAGAGTATCGGTTTAGCGCTGTTAATCAAAGCACGGAACAGAGGTATGTGCGAGAGAGAGAGATAGAGAGAGAGTTACATTGTTGGAGGCGGTGGGGCTTCGTTGCCATGAGAGAGATCCTGTGAAATGCAGTGGAGTAAAACATCTGTCACTACTGGACACCCGAAGCGCCTTCTCTACCCTCGGGTAGGAACTATTAACCTTTTTTTCTTTGTTCTCTTTTTTTTTTGGGAAAAAATATAAAAAAGCCTCGTAAACTATCGGTCGTTTTTTATTTAACCTCCTAATATTTCAAAAGTGATAAAGTAACCCCCAAACTATTAAACTATTTCATTTTAGCCACTCCATTAATCAAAACCGTTCGTTTGGACGGAAACTGCAAAACGACGTCATTTTGTTGGGGGCTACTTTATCACTTTCTGAACATTGGGGAACTAAAATAAAAACGGTTGGTAGTTTGAGGAGCTTTTTTATATTTTTCCCAACAAATTTTTTTTTTCATAAAAGGGCATTGTAGTAACTAACCCATAACAAAACGACGTCGTTTTACAGTTTTCGTCCAAACTGACGGTTTTGACTAACAGAGTGGCCAAAATGCAATAGTTTGGTAGTTTGGGGGGCTACTTTATCACATTTGAAACATTATGAGGTTAAATCGAAAACGGCTGATAGTTTGTAAAGCTTTTTTATATTTTTCCCTTTTTTTTTTTTTAAATTTAATTTAGAAAGCAGGCTGAAAGAAGACCAGTATAGTTAGAGGGTTGCTAAGCATCTCAATATTTTTTTTCAAATTTCCTTTTCCAAATGATCTAGACCCCACTATATATATATATATATATATTTATTGAATGGACCAGATCATTTGGGAAAAAATGTTGAGATGTCTAGTATTATCTATATAGTTATTCTACCCGTGCATTACAATAGTAGCATCTTCCCCTTAAGAGCAGCGCATGAGATGCCTATATAATGTAAACCGCAAACGCTTTCTCAAGTTCAACTAAGTGATCGAGTCACAACATAATTTTATATGTCATTATTGTGTCTCTCTTGTGTTCCTCAAAATTAATGTGATTTTTAAAATCACTATTGAATTTATGATGGATTATTATTTAATTTTAATCAAATTATAATTTTAAAAGTCACATTATTTTCTAAGGAACACAAATAGAACAATTGGCATTACTTTCTATCCAAACGCAAAACAACTAATGCTAATATGATTGATGATTTTTATCCTCAGAGTCAACCTCTCATTTTAATACATATTCAACCACGTTGAACATTTTATTGAAACAACTAAATCACCACTATTAATGTTTTTTTTTTTTTTAATAGATAGCTTATTACTATTGTGATTATGAACAAGTTAGCATTGAATCCTCAAGTTTATCTAATTTAATTTTGTTCAAACCCACTTTATTTAATTTTACTTTTCAAGCAAACTAGATTTTTGTTTACAAGTTATTCAATTAGTTCATTTATTTATTTGTTATGACATAAAGTAAATATCTTTGCTACTCATTAGTTATTTAATTATTGTTAAAAAAATTTATTATTCTAAGTAATAAGATAAATTAATTATTATTTAAAATAAGCAATACAAAACATTAACTAGTGTTGTCCCCAATGGATAGCTTAATTGAATGTGAATCACGCATCATGAAGCGAAAGTCACTAGTTCGAACCCCCCTCTCCCTTCCCTTATGTGGACATGTCAAAAAAACATTAACCAGTGCTCTATTCAATTTGTCATTTTTAATTAAGGGTGGATTGCACGTGCCAATTTACTGGAGATGTATCTAACAACTCAATCACATATTGAAAATGTGAAGAGTGGCCTATATAAAGTAGATTATTTATAAAGATAGTTATGAGTGTTAAGTTTTACATTGCTTAGTTAATGGATAAAACTAAACTTTAGACAGGATTATAGAGAAACTCTAAATTGATTAATCTTTTTGAGATGATTGTGTAAGTAGGACTGGATTTTTCATGAGTTAAAACTTAAACCCTAACTGGAGTGGTATATCGGTCATTTCAGTAGATCGGGTTAAAATGTCTAAATTACCAACCTTCTTTTGTCCCAGCGGGAAGTAGAGAGACCAGTGGCGGTCGGTCAGAAACCGTTGGCTGGGAAAAAAAAAATACAGTTCAGGGAGAGAGAGAGAGAGAGAGAGAGAGAGAGAGATGGTGAAGCTGGTGGTGGCGACGACGACGGACCCCGCGTCCATAAACCCGGCCAACGCGCTTTTAGCCATGCCCGGCTGGCATCCAGGCCCTTTCTTCCAGGTTCAGTTCCAAGCCATATTCCACCAAGCCCTTGAATTTCCTTTTTCATTGATTGCATATTTCAAAATTCTGTTTCTTAAGATTGTTGGTGATTACTAGGAGGATATGAAGAGCTTCGCTAACGAAGAGGTGAGGCTAGTGCTCCACGACAAGAGCATAATTGTGGAGGATCACTTGGACCAGCGCTGGGAGGAAGCCACCGGCGAACCCGTCGACGAGGTCATCTTCCTCAGCAAACATACAGCCGTTTCCAACCGCCCCGCTCTCACTGTTCACCCTATCGGTGAAATCTCCATTTCCCTTTTGCTTACTTTTACTTTCTCTGATTCCCATTATGTTTATTCTTGAAAAGATGGTTATTTTTTCGATTCCCTCGAGTGGCGCAGGGGTACCTCACTTGAGGGAAGGTGAAATTCCGCCACAGGGTGGGAAGCCTGGATGGGCGGCGCCACCCAGTCCTCGGATTGGCCCCTGGCTGAGACTGTTGAAGAAGATTGCTCATTCTCATAATTTGGTTCCTGAGTTTGAGGTATCTTTTCTCTTGCTCAGCTCATTCTAATATGATTGTTCTTTTTGACATTTGTGTTACCAAATATGTAGATCACTTTGGAGGGTACTCATCATGGACCGGTGACTAATAAACCAACTATGTTTATAGAGATTGGTGAGTCTTCTCTATACTTCTTTTCTGGTTTGTTTTATTATCTAGTGAATTTCATGGCACACGAGTGTTTTCAAGTAATTGATATATGACTTGTAGTTACTCTGGTTGTGTTGTTCTTAAATTGCCTTCAGTTACAGAATTCTGTGCAAGAGTAATAGATTAGTTGTGGTAAAGCAATTCGAGACTACTAAAAAATTTAAAGGTGCAAACTAGCATATATTGGAGGGTGAGAATTTATTTATTTATTTTTTCCCGTCTTCTTGGGTGAATTCATCTAGAATTTAATAATTCCTGCAAGTGTGTTCATTGGTCTTCTTACGTTATGATCATAGGCTCATAGCAATTTAATCTGACTTTCCCTCTTCTTGCCCTCAATCAATGTTGTCCAATTTCTCATAGTTGCATTCTTTTTTCATCTTTATTTCTCTTGCCAAACATCCTCATTTTGTTTTTTTCCCTCTTCATCTAACAACCTTCTGGTTCGTGAGGCATGGCTGACTTTATAACCCCACTTTTTAAAAACATCTGAAGTGATAAGCATCAGTCATGACAGTCCAGAATCCAAATTTCGGCCAGCTGACCTTAAGTCTAGTGTGGCATTCTTTTCAACCCTTATATCTCATGGATGATTGATTTCAGATGATAATACTTGGTGGTGCCTACCTTAAGTCTAGTTAGCATTCTTTTCAATCTTTATATCTCGTGGATGATTAATTTAGATGATAAAACTTGGTAACTCATCTTTGCATCTCTTGTTCCTTTGACAGGTTTTGTACTAAGTCATGGTTTTTCTTCTTTTAGGAGCTTTTAGTGTCAAATGACCTTTCTATAGCTTGGCTTAGTGTTTACAACTTCACCACTTCTGTCATTGAAAGCTATTTCAAAAGTAAACAACAGTCATAATGTGCCTAAGCATGGAGAAGGAGGAATGTTGTGTTTGGTAGAGAGCTAGTGTATAACTATTAACGAACCTTTTTGAAAATGAATCTTGGTGAACTAGGAAAAATTGAATAACATGGTATCAATTTTTCAAATGGTACAGTATTGTTTCATTCTTCCTCTTTTATCAACTCACGAACATGTTCATCCTAATATTTTTTTTAGCTATGTTGAAGATCTGAGTTTTTTTCATTTTGGCCCAAAAAGGAAAATTTGCATATCTGGGCTTTTGGCATAAAATGTTATACGGAATATGTGTTTTTTTTTTTGTGTGTGTGTGTGTGTGTTGGGTGCTATTAAAAGATACTAGTCAATGGAAAATTTTATTCTGGTCAACTGAAAATTACACCTGAAGTGGTGGAAAATGCATAAGTCATTTTCGTGAGAAACAATACTCTCTTCTCTCTATGTCTCCCATTTTTTTCTCTCCTCTCTCAGGACACACCCTCCTTGGTTCTTTGTGCCACCACCACCACCACCCCCTTCCACTTTCTCAATACTCCACGGGCTTTAGTGTTGCTTGTTTATGGATTTTTCCATTGAAATTTGTCGTTCAAATGAACACTGAAAATTCATTTTTAAGGTTTCAACCAAATAAAAAGAAAAAAGGAAAAAAATATTTTTTCCAAAATATCTTCTATTGAGGAAAAACATGTCCTGTAGAAACAAATGGAGCCTTGATATGTGCTAGTTTTCAGCTGGAAATTCATATTTTGAGCTTCTGCCAATCTTATATTACATTTAATTTATTTGAATATTCTATTTTATACCTAATTGCTTTCTTCTGGTTGATATAGGTAGCACAGAAGAATACTGGAAGAGGCAGGATGCAGCTCGTGTTATTGCTCTGGTGAGTATCACTTAATGACTTCAATTTTTTTGAGCATCAGTCACCGACATGTCCTTTTTTTTTAAAAAAAAAATTACGTTTTTTGTGCAAGCAACGTCCCTTATTTTTTTGCCGTTTCTTAATTTCTAAGTTTTGGCATGTTCCAATCAATGAGAGTCACGATCATAGTTCTAGTGTTAATGTTAGTTTCTTCTGTTACTTATCAAAAAAAAAAAATGTTAGTCACGCAAATTCTCCAATGTGCTGCAGCAAAGTCATATGACTGGATATGGATGACATATGTTCATATATTTGCACCTTAGTTATTCTCAACCATTTTTTTTTTTTTCAAATTAAGGATAAATGTATTCAATCTGCATTATGACAATGGCTTGTTAGGAGTTATATAAAAATGAATTCTTTTTACTGAAATTTGGTTGAACTGGTGGTTGCAGCTAATCACTGAAGGACTTGGGCTTGGAGGAGGTGCTGCTGTAGGAAACTGGAGCAGGTGCAGTCCAAAAAGAACGATTCTCTTATGCTATTTCTTGATCAATTTTTTGATGCAAAGCCTGATGTTTGCATTTTCATTCTTGAACCAAAACTCACTTATTCTATATAGTAAACTAGTTTCATTTTCAATACCCATAGGCCTGCCCTTTATTTCTGCCCCTGTTTTACCACTTCCCATACGTGATTTTGTGCATTCTGTTTTACATGATAGCTCATTTGGTAAGTGTTCTTTTTAGTGCGTTCCATTTTTCAGGTTGGACTTGGGCTTCTTTAACTTATTTCTTTCTTCTGGTTGTCATGTTGATATGTTCTTATGTATTACTCATTCTAGAAATAGAGAATAATTATGCAATAAAATTTATTTTATTATGATATGCTCTTGGCCTACAATATTTGTCCCCTCTTATTGACGATGCTTCATTAACGTCAATTTTGAATTTTGTTGTGACCTAGGGAGAATGATAATAACAGAGTCCTTCTTGGGATAGGTGGTGGACATTATGCACCTCGGCATATGGACATAGTTCTGTAAGTTACAGCCATCCTGCAGTTTTCGGTTCTCTTGATTCTTTGCAATATGTTTCTTACTATTATGTATTAGTTTGTGACTTTGAACTCTAACCTTTCAAATGGGTTGACCATGTGGATGTGACTATACTAAAAAGATCATTTCAAGCTATGAAGAAACATCTGAACTCAGATTTTTTTTTTTTTTGGTTAGTGTGTGTTGTTATGGGGAAGTAATGTTTGCATCAATCTTGGGTCCTTTTGCCCTATCATAGGTCTTTATTGTTGAGAGCTCATATAGTCTTAACTGTTATTATGCTATTTGGATGTCTAACTGAAGCATAGATAAATGTATTCTCAATTGATAATAGTTAAATAGTTTTTATTTCACACCTACTCTGAAAATGAGTCATCTGTTGATTGTAAATATAGGAAAGATGGTGTTTGGGTGGGTCACCTACTTTCCGGATACTCCTTGCCGATGGAAGATCCAAGCTTGTCAAAAGTAGAAATAAATGCAAAAGAGGTTGGCGGGACTTGGAGGGAATCAATTAAAGCTGCATTTGAGGCTACAAGATTGGCTTTCCCTGGTGGGGAAATTATTGCACATCTTGATCACAAGTAAGATCACAGAGAAGAATATTTGGTTTAATTGCATGACACCCATTATGGTTTAGCTATATAGATGTACTGTTAGTGCTAAAAATTGCATTTGATGATTACTGAGATCTAAATATATGTTCCGACACTCGAAACTCTAATGCCGCTGATGCATATTAAGGAGGGTTATCTAAATCATTATTAAAGCACATCTAGATCACAAGTTATGGTTATTTGGCTTAACAAGTGTGGTTTTTTTTTTTTTTCTTGGCACGTGAAACATTGATGTTGGTAGAGATATGAGCGCAGAGTATCTAAAATTGCAATCTCTGAGCAATGAGCTTCAAATTATGAACAGCATAAAGTTGTAGGACCATAAGTATGAAATTCTAATGCAGTGGTGCAGCTAGATGATTACAATTTACCTTTTTGGGTTCTTTCCTTGTTATTCACTCCTTTTCTTGGAGGATCATTTGTTTAGCATTATAACTTTGCACATTCTTTTTTAAGTGAGATTTAGGTATATAATTACATAATGCATGAGCTGTTAGGTTCCCCAATTGTTTCAATCCCTCAGGTTACCTTGCTACTTACTGGTTGCAGGAGTTTCAAAAGCTGGCAGAAGAATGCTATAACAGGGTTCCTAGGTGAGCAGAACATAAAAATTGGCAAACCAGCTGACTTCTACTGATTTCTGAAGAACATAATTGTTGACAGCATCATTTTCCCAGACAAGGGTTGGGTCAAAATTTTGTCAGCTTATTATAATACTTTACATAATTACATTTTCATTTGATATGGTATGTAGATGTAAGTTTTAATGACAAAAACTATAAATTAAAAAAAAATAAAATAATGAAATAATGAGTTTAATCCCGTATAAATGTGAGAGTTTGTGTTTAGTAAAAACAAAATAAGAAACAAAGACACCTGCTGGAAATTGTATGCTTTGATGGGGCCTGCAAGGCCTGACTAAAGCTTCTGCTCAAAGTCAAGTAATTTACAGCCAGCTGGAAAAAAAAAAGAAGGAAAAAAAGAGAAGAGAATATGAAGAAAGGACAAGACCAAAGCCAGCACATACCTGTGAGATGAAGTGGTCTCCATCTATTGGATGTTGACTTGTATTTTTAATATTGTTGTCATTCTTTGGTGACCATGTTTCCAATAGATATTGTTGTCCAGCCATTCAAGCATTGCATTTGATAATATGTCAATTTAACCAATTACGTATTATAATAAACCTAATCAGACAAGATAGGTATGCTTTTGTTGACATGCACTGAGACATCAACCACATATTGAGAGATTTTTGGTATGTCCTGAAAGCAATGCTAGACAAATAAAATAATTTATCAATTTTTTATATTACAAAATGACATAATCGTTGGGTTTTACATGTAAATATATGACGTGCCAATGCATGCTCTTTTTTATGCAATTTTATAAAAGAATGCTTGCTTCACCACAAAGGCTTGACAAAGATTGTTTCACAAGGAAGGCATTCCTTTATTCATGATAACAATAGAGCATGCATGCCAATGCCACCCACAGCTCATTTCCGTGCATCATTTCCCTAAATTCCTTTAGAGTTACGAAGTCAAACACCAATCCAGTGGCTGAAGTCCATCATACGATTCATATTCATTGGCATTGTCTAATCCTACGAATCTGATTTTGAAAACATTTTTTTTTTCTGGGGTTGCTGATATTATCATCTTCTCTCAGAAAAATCCAAATCTAAAACCATCAAGCAAAAGAAATTGAAGTACAGCAATGCTCCCTATCCTTATGGGCGGGCCAAGTCTCCATCACAAAAGAGACAAGAGTCCAAAATATGTATACAAATTTTTCAGGAGACACACACGGGCACAACTGGAGCAGGTTTTGTCCCCCAATGGTCACCTCAATCAGGGGAGGCAGAGGTTGTCTTGAAGCTGGAACGTGTCTTGGCTGCTTTTGTCTTCAATCCTAATGCTCACCTACAAGGCTCATTGAAATGTGAAGAAAACAAACAAATATATTTAAAATTTAACAACACAAAAAGTGCTCTTTGTCTGTTTTTGCCCAAACCCCAGGTGCCCATATTTCTTAACCCCATAATTTCACCACTACTACTACTTCTTCTTCTTCTTCTTCTTCTTCCTCTTTTCAAAGGGGGTCTCATTAAATGTTGGAATTATTTCAGTACAAGAATTCAGGATTGTTTGTTGGTGAGACATATGAAACAGCATTAATATCATCATATAGCAAATGTACCAATTGGAAGTATTGGAGTAGATGGTGTAATCATTGAAGGGTTGTTTGTGTCTCTAATTTCACCCATCAGTTTCAGATCATTGATGATCCATTTGTTTCAATTTAAGCCAATCTGGGCATTCGTATAATTGCCATTTACAATTTGTGCTGCTTTATTTATTCTCTAATCAGTTAATACAAAGAGAGGGTATGCAATTAATATGGGAAGAGAATAAGGGACATAAATCATATGATCATTTAGGTAACCCTCAAGTCACATTAAGCATTATACAATCGAAATAATTTGTTCGAGTAATGATATTCCATGAATAATGCTATTTGTTCGAGATTTAGATTTTCAATAAATTTGCTAACAATTTAAACAGCAAATATATCAGTGTATGTCTTGTTTTCGATCACATACGGCATCTGTCCCTATCGATATCAAGGTGTTTAGTTGATAGGCTTTCAATGTGATTTGAGTGGAAATCCCATGGTTACTAAATGTGGTAGATGGGATAGATGCAGGGATATATTATATAATATGATTTTTAAAAATATCTTTCTACAAATTTTTGCCATTGGTGTACTGCCAATGACAACTCATGAGCAGTACCTATTTATACTTATTTGTCCATTTTTAGACCGTCACATGAATTTAAATCTTGTGAGTGTAATAATACTCTTTCAGAATTTTTTAGAATTTTTTATAATTTTTTTTTTTTTTTGACATGAGGAAGAAGAAGTGTTGTGAGTTGTTTTGTTGTTGGAGGAAAAAGAATTGTGCTTTTTTTCTTTTTTTTTTAGAAGAAAATGAAATAATTAAATCACTTAAAAAAAAAAAAAAAACCATTTGTGCTATTTTTTTTTCTTTTTAAAAAAGGGAAGAAAACAAGTTATTTCGTTTCCTTAATAAGACCAAAAAAACATGGACGATCAAACTTAATAATTTGAGAAACTAGAATTCTTAGAACATCCGCATTCATGTACCCTTTCAACATGGAACGGCTAATTGGGATAATTCCCAAACGTTAAAACATTATAGTACGGGGTTGGTCCGAACAGTACCACATCATTTATTTCATTCATTCATTTGGACCACTTGCTGTTTTGGCCTGTCACCCTCCTACCCTGACCAAATACAGACCCAAGGTTTGCTATCCCTGGGCCCCCCCCAGCGCACAATAGCAACCCATCACATTCCAGCCGCCACGTGTGAGCCAATCACACGCCAGGTCATGTGACGCCGGTGCTGATCCCAACAATAGCCCCGCTTCGGTAGTATAAAGAGCGTCGTTGATTCGCTGGATCCTGTCATACGATAAAATTCTCGATCCACACAACGAAATCATTCGTTTTCTAACTACTTTTAGTTAATAACAAATAATAAATTTAACCATTTCGTTAACAATTTATTAATTTTTTTTACTGGAACAGTATTGTTTTCTAATATCAGCTTTGTAATATATATATATATATATACTTTTGGGGTTTAAATTAAAAAAATAATTTTTTATCTTAAAAAAAAATAAAAAAATAAAAAAATAGTTTGGACCGAAGTAGTTGTCTACCCCATAACCGTTAAGATAGCTAAATCATTCCCAAAATTTAATAAATGGGTTGATAAACGACTTCCATAACCATAGGGTGGTTCACCACCTACTTTGGCTAAACCACCCCATAATTATGGTATGACCAACCACTTTAGTCAACTTTTAATTTTATTTGATGGTATATTTACAATTTTATAATGGCATTGTGACAGATCGTATTTTGCATAAAGTGATATATTTGTTGAGAAGTGTTAGAGAGTCAAATAAATAAATTTTAAAAAAATTTTAAACTAATGAAGCTGACCGTGAGTGACAGACAAGGTATCATTTTTTATATTTGTTAGACACATATATCAGAAAGAGTTATTGGATCATTTCGAGATCTCAGGAATTTATTTATCACAAAATCAAATCAAATTATTTTTATTTTTTTAACAAAACAGTCTATAATCTGGTATAAAGTTGATTTATTATTAATGTAATTTTGTTGTTGTAAGATATATGTTCTAATAGATTCAAATTTCTTTCAATAGGTGGAAATATTTAAATATGAGATAAATTAGGAAATATATAATTATCTTAGAAGTTTAAATTAAAATTGAGAAAAAATAAAAATAAAAAATTTAACGAAGACCATCCATGTATTATTAAAATCCAACGGTGATCATTTCGTGCTCACAACGTCTGGAGTAAAGGCACCGTGTGTCTTCAAAAGGTGGGGACCCGTTGAAATATATAAAAAAGGTAAAAACAGAAGCAGAGATCCTGAAATATTATTTTATAATACAAAGCACCTCAGAGAGAGAGAGAGAGAGAGAGAGAGAGAGAGAGAGCCAGCTCGAAAGAATCACAGATCGCCCATGGGCTGCTCTGGGATCTTCAGAATCTGACACGGCAGCATCACACACCCAGGAGACTAGCAGATACGCCATAATTCTCTTTCTCCGGCGAACCAAACATAGAAACAAACAAATAAAAAAGTCTCCTCCGACGATGTCAAGCACGGTTTGACTTTCCAACAAAGGAGCTCAGATTCACCGCATCAATGCCAGTTGGAAAAGGAATTTCGGCTTAAATAAGGAGAGGGTCAAAGCCTCTACTTTACTTAAAAAGGGCTTCTGGTATATCGCGAAAGCTTGGTGTTTGGCGTGGCGGAAAGTGTTTTCCTTTTTCCGTGGGGAGAATATGATTTTCCGGGGAAGTTCATGGGCAGAGGTGAGTGTAAGCAAAATTGTGGGAACTGGGAAGATTGTAAAAAAGGGAGTGAGTGAAAGGGTGCGAAATTAAATGACATAACTCAGGCTATTAATTAGTTGGCTGTTTCTTGCTCTTCCATCTCTTTCTCTTTCTCTTTCTCTGTATTTAATGGTATTAACTGCTACCCTCCTTCCAGTTGACCTTTATTATGCTTTTCCAGATGAGGGCAAATATATAAATGAATATTTGTTACACCTTTGCCCCTCCCTCTTCTCTCTCTTTCTCTAAACCTCCGTTTGCTACAGGCGTGGAGCTCTTTCATCCCCTTCATCTTCACGCCGGCTTGGGCTTTGATTGATTCTCTTTTATTACTATCACTTTAATTAAACCCCGGAGTGCCTTTCTCTCTCTCTGATTCTCTACCACATAAGGTTTGCTCTCCCCTCTGTGTCTGTGCCTGTTCACGATCCGAGAGAGAATGATTCAGTTCTCACAACACAAAGTTCCCTTCTTTTTTTTCTTTTTTTTTTTTACTTTCTTTTATTTTCCTGATTTGTTGACTTAGTTGTATTTTTTTACTAGTTTTCCGATTTTTGAACTGTTTAATTTCTGGGTGCAGTGAGAGTTGGAGGGGATTGTCTGCTGTGGTGTGAGACAGAGAAAGGGTTGGTTCCTTCTTGAGCTGATCTTACAGGTATTACATTTCTTCTTCTTTTCAGTTCCTTTGTTTCTATTTGTTTGTTCGTTTTCTTTTGAATTCTTTTGGGTCCTGTTTATTTGGTGGGATCCGATTCAGATCTGTGATATTCTGTTATTTTGGTTTTTACTGATTTTTCGCATTAGATTGAAGTAAGATCCATCTGGGATTTTCTCTGTTAGCTTTTGGATATCTATTCTGGTTTTCTTTATTGTAATTGGCTTGGATCTAATCAGAGCCATCACACAAAAAGACGGTGGGAATTTCGTAAAAGTACTTATTTAAAAATGTTTTATTTTAAAAAAAAATGTTTGGGTTATAATTTTGCTGTTGAAAGTTTATGGAAGCTTTCTAAAAGTTCCTACTTTTTTCCTTGTCTTCTAGTATTATTGAGAATGGGCTCAAGAAGAGTCCACACAATCAGCCGAAAGTTGTTCTTCTTTCTTATATACGAAAATATATATATATATATTTTTTCCTTTAAAAAATAAAAAAATAAAAAATAAAAAATAAAAAATAAAAACCCACCCGGTTAACCGAAACTTTTTCTGCCATGGAGATATCTACTTGTGCCTTATAGGCTTATACTGTATAACCCTGTTCTTGCTGCAATTTAATGGAGACGTGTTTGTTTCTGTGAATCAAAATAGAAGTTCCATTGAGCCTTGCTTTGCATTTAATTTAATTTAATATTGTTTGATGTTGCTCTGGTCGAAAACTCAGCAAGTTGCCTGTGTCTTTTTTCGTTTAGTTTTAACATGATGACTGCTCAATTGAAAATTGGCTATTAATAGATAATATTGTTTAGTTATAGCGAAAACAATGATAGGAACCTTTTGATAGGAACCTGTAATTTCTCCTTTAAGTTAATTGAAATAGTTTGTTATATCTAAAGGTTTTGGGTTGGTGTTTATGTCCAACATTGTGCAACGTGTCACTTTCAGTAATGTGAGAGTAACATTTATCCTTTTTTTTTTTTTGCCACGAGAAGTTCTAGAAGTGGGATGTTTTCATTACTGTTCTGTTGCCGACCAATGTTTTACATTTTTGATTTTATCTGTTCTGTTGTATCATTAGGACTTGCACTTCTTTTCAGTTAATGGGACCATTAAAATCTGTTGAATTAGAGTATATAAATATAATATGTGCTTATGGTTTCTTTCATTGCAGTGAGCCAGTTAGGTATTGTTGCTCCTCTGTACTAGAACATCTTTCTGTTCTATTAGTTTCAAAATAAGGCTATTTTACCTAAGTTGTCTTGCATTTTGATGGGCAGGGTCGTTTAGTTGCTTGCATCTACCAGAATTGTTGTAGGTGTGAAATATCAAATACAGTTGCTCCGGAAATTTCTCCCATCTTTCCCAGTCCATGTAAACGATGAAATTTGGTAATAACAGTCTTCCTCTTTAATTATATTCTTTTATTTAACTCCTGCATCTGGTGCATTCTTTCTTCTTTTCTCTGCCTTACAATTAGCAGTCCTACGTTGTAAAAGTTGGGAGACTGTAGAATGTATGAGCATCTGGGTAGCCTAAACAAGTTTGATGTATGACATTTTGTATACTCAAACTAATCTTCGTTGAGAATGGAGTGTTCATATGATAATTTGACTTCTTGGAGATGGGTTTATTGTTAGTTGACATGCCTTTTAAATGTTTAATCTAAAAAACTATATTTTCAAACTCCTAACTTTCACGGAATTCATGTTTTTATGTACTCTTAAGTTCTTCAACATGATACAGACCCTGAATGTTCTATCTTCCCCGGTTTCAGTTTTCACTGGCATTCCAAATTTTAATGTAGTTGCAGATAGTGAACAAGTGTTTTGCCATTCAGCTCTTGGCCATAAGCCCCGACCTTTTGAATACAATGACAATGCTCTGGACTCTGACACAAAGTCGGGAAACCTGATCATGAAGGAAAACTTAAAGCACACTGAGAAAGATGCACTACGCCTACCATATGCCATAAATGACGGAGATGGTTGGACTGCTATAGAATTTGACTGTTCTATGGGCATGGATGATTTAAAAAATGAAAACAAAGATGAGGTCAGAGACATTGTTGCATCACGTACTTATTCTTCCAGAAAAACAGGATCATTTGATGAGGACTCAGATTTTGTTATGGACAAAGGTGTTAAGGAGTGTGAACTGCCAGAATTGACAGTTTGCTACAAAGAGAGTATTTACCATGTTGTCAAAGACATCTGCATTGATGAAGGAGTGCCTTCTCAGGAGAAGATACTGTTTGAGAGTGGTTCAGATGAGAAAACTGTTTGTATTGATCTGCCTCTTGAGAAGGATCAAACCAAAGAATCCGTGAAAGAAAAAGAAGATATTAAGATGTCCACTCCAGATGGATTACAGATTTCAGCAGAAAATGATTCTAACAAGGATTCTGCTAATCAATGTGATTCGAAGGATTTAATGCAGACAAGGGAAGGTGCCACTGATAGTATTGCAACTAATTTCTCTGAAGAGATTTTTTTGCCCGGAAATAAACTTCCAGTGCTAGATATGGGCACATATACTTCCCACTTCAAGTCTTCAAACAATGACAGCAATAACGTTGAACAACAACCCTTTCAGGTTTGCTTCTCTTAGCCAAAATTATTGTGTAATATATCAAAACAACCTGTAATAATAGCTTGATTTTTAACTTTGCATGAGATCCACTTTGGAGTGTTCTTCATTTGATGGGTTGGTGAAAATGTTTCCTTTTAATCTAAGTTTGTTTTTGAACTGGCAACCACACTGCTTGCATGAGACTATTTACATAGAATTTGCCTTTACTCTACTCTGAGAACAAAAAGGAGAAAAAAAAAGGGTGATTTTTAATGACTAGAATTTGATCAGTTGGAGCTGTGATATTCAGTCTCCAGTGATGACAGTATAAATTGTTGATGTTACTGATGGCATAGCAGGACAGCTAGCACTGGAAGTCTCTCGACCCTAAACCCTAAGTTTATGCTTGAGAGAGAGGTTGGCATTTGAGGATGCAATGTAAATTGTAATTGTTTAAATGCAGGTCTCTACTGAAAAAGCAATCTTGGCAAGCCCTGCTTTGGTTTCTGCTGCAGAAGAATCAAACGATAGCAGTGGGGATTCAATGTTGGCAAACACAACATTGGTTTATGCAACTAAAGAACCAAAAATTTGCACTGGGGATCCAATGTTGGCAACCCCTGCTTTGGTTTCTTCAGCTGAAGAATCAAAAAATAACAGTGAGGATGAAATGTTGGCAAGCCCTACTCACGTTTCTTCATCTGGGGAATCAGGCAATGGCAGTCCTGTGAATGAGTTAGTTTACAATAGCAAGGTTGAAAACGGAAGCATCACCTTTGATTTTGACTCTTTAGCACCCGCAGCTAGCAGCAGAGAGGAGCGTCTTGCAATCGGTGACAGTGAATGTCTTGAAACTCAAATTACATCAAAGCTTGAAGAGGGCATTCCTGATGCTCATACAGTTTCAAGGCAACTTCAACGCGGTCAGGGAGAAACGAGTTTTTCTGCAGTAGGTCACGGAGAGGAAAGTTTCTCTGCAGTAGGTCGTCCTTTAGGAAGTCTTATAAATTACTCCGGGCAAGTAGCTTATTCTGGCAGTGTCTCTCTTCGATCAGATAGCAGCACAACCAGCACGCGTTCCTTTGCCTTTCCCATGTAATCAACACTAATACTTCTTATATATCTCTCTCGTTATTTATTATCTCTCTATTCCAATTTATTACTAACACATTCATATTGCTTACCATGTCAACAGATTACAGTCTGAATGGAATAGCAGTCCAGTTAGAATGGCAAAAGCTGAACGGAGGCATTTCCGGAAGTGTAGAAATTGGGGGCAGAGCCTTCTTTGCTGTAGATTCTGATTGTTTCTTTTTCTATCCTAGGTTTAGTTAGAATCTGATTTATACATGAACAAGAATTTTATTTTATTGAGTATGATAAATATATATACATCCTCTTCTTGTTGTGGTTTCTCTTGTGCAGTAGATTTTTAGTGTCATGCTTTGAGTATGGCTTCATGCCTGCAAGTTGACATGTAAGAAGTATCTTCTAATTTTCTCTCTAAGAAATTAACCTTTTCTCATCACGGAAAAATTGACCTCATAATCACTGCCATTAATTCATTGATCGACTTTTTAATCTGTAAATATAGTATATGTTCCATAGATGTTCTGTGGAAGGCCTCCTTATTGAGAACACTGTGTTGGGTTATCAGAATTTATCATCATATCATTTTGTAACAGGGCCAATTGGCACAATCCTTTTAGATGTTCACGGCATGGCGTCTGGATTCTCACAAAATCTTAAATTTAGGGGACGTAAAGCAGAGATTTTGTTAACCATAAAGGACTTGAATCCTTAACAAAAGAAACCAAAAAAGAAAAAAGATTTTTGTGCCCATAAAGATTTTGTTTCAGTATGAACTAATTACTACAATTTTACAAATAATTTTAAAGGGATTCAATATAATCAACATTAATTAGAAGCCCATTAATTCATTGAAGGGACCAGTGATATAAGTTTTCTTTTTTCGTCAAACAATATTTACGTAGAATGAGGAAAACACGAGGAGGAATCAACGCATTATTCTCTTAAATATTTAAGTTGAAGGAATTTTGACTATTTCTCGTGATTTAATAACGGTGGCACACGAAAAGACTAATATATAAGCTAATTTTTTTATAGATATTTTAGAGTTTGGGATTCTTTAACTTTTATATACTTTAACATATTTTTTTAACTTTTATAATTCTTAGTACGAGTAATTCTAGGAACCACACCAAATATTTGAATGAATCAATATACATGAACTGCCCTGCCTCCTTTGGGATATGAAAAGTAAAGGGCTTCCTTGGGGATATGAAAAGTAACGGGTATGATCATTTTGAAGCACATCATCACCATGAAAACATTTTCTCCACTTGGGCAAAGAAAGATTGAGCTGTTTTCGTTGTTAACATAAAAAATTAGCATGATAGAAACTGGGGCCCCACAGTATTAGCTGATAAAATTAATTAGCAACCCCGAGGGCTTGAATGCTTCTAAAAAGGGATGACAATGACATTACTTTCCATGTATAGCTACTACTTGTTGTTTTGGAACTCTCCATTTTGAGCTTTGTGTACTCTTGTCTCTCTCTCTCTCTCTCTTGTGGGTTTCCTTTCCTCCCTTGGTGGATATAAATCAAACCCATTTCCTCATTTGGTTACATAAAAACAAGTCTTCCACGAAAGACTCCTAGTATAGTAAGTAATGGAGCCATTAGTTATGACTACGCTCTGTGTTGTGCTTTTGGCTTTGCTAACACCATCTTCTTCTCTGCAAATTCATGTGCAAAGGGGTAAATCTCTCTCTCTCTCTCTCTCTCTCTCTCTCATGATTATAATCTCATTACTTTTGCATTAATTACAAGCAGGCAATGAACTCCAGCATTCTCTCCCTGCACTGCCAAGGAAGCTCAAACTCTTTGAGATAACTGTAAGAATCTAATCTTCATAAAACCTTTAAACATCTCTTTATTTCTTAACTTCATTTTTCTCTTCTTTTCCTTAAAACGTACAGGTTAAAGGATATGGAGGTCAAGATTTCCACTCATACGACAGACATTATAAGGAACATGTTGCAGGTTCTCTCTCTATATATATAACTGGTTGAGTTTTTCCTTAAATACCAAATCTCTGTGGTCCTTCCTTTAATCTTTGTGACATGTTCCAGGTAAGTCGTCGAAGGTCGACAAAGAGCAGGTTGTGGTGCATGGAAGCAAAGGGTCGACGTGGCAAGAATGGATTGATGAGGGGGCGGACACGTCAGAGTTTTATACGATGGATTATTCCCAAGTAAGAAGACGACGTCCTGTACATAACAAGTCCATGCCGGTGGGTCCATGAAACGTACGTGTTGAATCGGATTAATTTCATTAATCCTGTTTTGGATACAAGAAATGTTATAATAATATAAATTAGGGAAATGAGGAACATGTCACTTCTTCTATATGCATTGTAGCTGACATTGCGGAGCAAGACCCTAGGACATGTTCAAAACAAAGGACCCTACTGGAGCGTCGTTTAGGGTTCTCTTTGTCCTATGAATTTGTACTTTCTTTCTTTTTTTAGTATGGTCAACATCAGATTCAACACGGTCGTCCAAGTTATACGAACCATGTGCATGCATGCCTTTTGTATTAGGTGGAAACCAAAATTAACATCCTTGATTATAGTAAACAATTTTTGTTATGTGATGAAGTGGGAGACCATCAACCTCGTTAAACCCCTATGTTGTCACGACGTGCATGCATTTGCCTGCCATATTTATGTAATTTTCCATTGATGGGGCTGTTGTTGCAATCAAGGAACACCTTTTAAATTTTATATATATATATGAGCATGCCAATTACTTAATCATGGACTCCTGGTTAATTACTATGTACTCTTATCCAGTAATTAACTTCATGTCGTGCTGGGTTAATTACTGTGTATCATGATGTGGTCTCTTTGTTGAGCGGAGGAGATTTTGATTTTTGGAATTTTGATTCGTTGAAATAATGATGATGTGAGAATAAGAGTGCATGAAAGCAACATAGAAAATGACACTGAATTTACAGGTGGTTTGATGTTAGACATTTACGTCTACTACTTGGAATAACTCCTAAAGATTACATTGTGTTTATTAATTTTCTTTGTCTATAATACAAAAGTCCCTATTTATATATAGGGTATTTCGTAAATATAAATATAATAATCAATTCCCCTTGATTTGATTACAATCTCAATATTTGATTACAATTAACTTATAAAAAAATATTTGATATCAACCTAATTATAAAATATACAGAAAATACGTCCATGTGCTATGAGAGATGATAGGTGAAACTCTTTATTAATTTGAATAATTTTATGTATTTTGTGTTGAAAACAATATTATTGTTCTCAATATGCACGACTTATATTAGCCATGGTCACGGCGGAAAGCTAAAAGTTGAAGAGTATTATGCTAATTTATAAGCCCATAAAAAAGGTTTTTTTTTTTTTGTTTTTTTTATTAAATTCCTCAAAAAATCAAGAAAGGGTAAAAGACCTCAGAATCAGAAAAAAAAAAAAAAAGAAAAGAAAAGAAAAGAGAAAAGAGTGGATGCCATTTGACATGCTATGGGGGTTTAGGAAAAAACATGTGATGTAGCATGCTTAAAATCTTAAAAAATTACAAACTAAGGCACGACCCGCTAGAACATTAATAGGAATTCAAGGTGGTTGATATTAATTAGATATATGTGGGGATTTTCCGTTGTGGAGATTCAAACTCACGCTCTAGTACATGTCTTGACCACTTGAAAATTTATTTGGGTCATTGAACCACTACCTTTGATAATTTTTATATGTTATACTTACTATCATAAACAATTTATTTTAGTTAGGACACTCACAATGGAGTAGCCAAATTTGTATGCAAAATAGCTCATAAAAACTTACTTTATTTAGTTTAGCTAATAAATTTTTAAAGGCGTCCAAAATCCGATTAGCTATATTTTAATTTATATTATTTAAATATTTACAATTTTTTTTTTTTATAAGGATTATATTTTTCCTAAAGATCATATTTTTCAACTTTTTGAAAAAAAACAAAGAGATGTAGAGAGAAATAGTAGGAGAAAATTTCGGGAAAAGAAAGATGTGGAGAGAGAAATAAAATAGCTCCCATAAATAATGCCACTACATGTATCATTTTTTTTAGCTAATCAAATAAAATATTGATTTTGTATTTTTTTTTGTTGCTAATCTAATTTTGAAATTTTTTACAAATCTCAATAAACATTTAGATAAAAGTATTTGATTAATCCATTGTGAATGCTGTTATGAGTTTGAGATGTTATGCGAAAAAATAAGGTCCTCCTTTTCATTAGTAAAGGATGAAATTGAAAAGGATTAATTTCTTACGATAGCAAATTAGGGATTAATTAATTGAGGAATAAATAGTTGACATTACAGCTAGGACTAGGAGCGAGCAAAAACGAGGAAATAGCGTTTGAATTAAGACTTGAGGACCAAAACGGTGCGTTCTCGGAAGTGAAACCGAAGAAAGAAGACCTCTTCGACTTTGACAACACGAAACGCCGTCGTAGAGCAGTTTCTCATTGACTTACTCGGTCTCTCCAAGGTGGAAGAAAAGAATCTGACAGATTGAGAAACGCAAACCGGAGGGAGAGCCATGGAAGACATATGGAAGAGGGCGAAGAGCTTTGCAGAAGAAGCGGCGAAGAGATCCCAGACCCTCACGAACTCCGTCACCATTTCCGACTTGGTCACGGAAACCACCAAGAAATCGAAGGAGCTGGCCGCCGAGGCCTCCAAGAAGGCCGATCAGATCAAAACCGCGGCGCTCAAGCAGGCCGACCAGATCCAGATCAAGTCCCTCTCCCTCTCTCTCCCCGATATCATCATCCCTTCTCAGCTCTCCTCGCTCTCCCTCGCCAATTCCTCCGCCTCCGCCTCCGCTTCCTACTCCCCCTCGGAGCTCCGCAAGTTCGGAGTCACCGACGATCTGCGAGAATTCGTTAAGGGACTCACTTCTACTACATTCCAGAACTTTCCAGTCCACGGTAATATGTGAATGCCATTTGGATTTTGGACGTTTCTTTTCCTTTGGATCTTTTTTTTTTTCCTTCTCAATTGACGGTCAAAAAATGCAGACGAAGCAGAGGCGTCAGATGTGGCTACGACGGGGTCGAACGTGCGGAAGGATCTGACGGAGTGGCAGGAGAAGCATGCCACCATGGTTCTCACCTCCGTTAAGGTAAATTCTTTGCTTCAGAATTGGGTTCTCATCTAGTACGTAAACATTTTCGTGCACGTTCTCTTCTACGGTTTTCCAATGCTGATCTAGCTTGTCAAGGGCTGGCTGACAATTGACGAAGAAGATAGGGAAACCATTATAAGTGTTATTTAGATGTTTTGACGAAGAGATACGCATTGCCCTGTAATTATTTAGCACCGTATTTTGTGTTGACGAGGAGATGATATCTATTTTAACTGTTTGAATAAGTTTTCTTTTACAGGAAATTTCAAGATTAAGATATGAATTGTGCCCGCGTGTTATGAAAGAAAGAAGATTCTGGAGAATATATTTCACTCTTGTGAGCAGCCATGTGGCTCCGTAAGTAATAGTTTATTTGAGTGAAGCACTTCTGCTTTTATTGATGGATTTCCACAATATTTTGTTTGTTGGATTGAGCTCTATTGCGATCCCAAATTACATTTTGAATATTTAATGGTAAGATAATGTAAACCTGCGGAAGATTCTTAATATACTATAACTTTAAATAAAATAAAATAAAATAATTATTGCTTTTTTTTATAAGGAAAAGGCAAGACAGTTTGTCATGCTAATGAAAGGTGCAAGGAGTAGCTCAGAAAAGAAAGAAAGGTACATGGGATAAATCAAAACACAATGGAATTCTACTATGGGAGCTTCTCCCACATACTATATTCAATTTTCGGTAACTGAGTTATGATAGAAGTAAAATCAGTAATCTTAAACATGATATCTACCTCACAAATTTATAATAAGCAAAAACAGTTTTTACATAATCATCCCAAACTTTGCTCCTTGTGTCAATTCTCCCCTGAATTCTAATTGACGCTCTGTTCCCCTCCCCCTAAGCTTCCGAAAGTGTGTTAATTTCTCCCTTTATGACTAATTGTTCTGAATTACCAAACCAAAATAAAGAGGCAATTGTGTTTGATATCACCTATATGACATGAATGGCACCATCATATTTAAATTGAATTTTATATCGTCATTTGAAAAAAAAAAAATTGGTAAAGAAGCAGCAAATAAGTGAACTTGGAAAAGAAAAGTAGGTACTTCAAATATAATCATTTTTGATGATGCCCCATGCGATCTGGTAGAAGGTGTTGCAAAACTAATTCTTAATTTTTTTTTTCTACCGTAAAAAGGAATGGATAACAATGTTGAATTGTTATAAAGAAATATGTATTTGAAGGTAAACTCAAAAATATAATGTGAAGCAAGTATTCTCCCTAATTTGTAAATTGATGCTTAAGTCACAGAGCTATCAACTGTAAAAAAGTACAGGTAATTCTGTATTCAATGTGTTGGTGGTTGTATCAGCTTGTGCATGTTGTCAGATATTTAGTTAGATATACCGCCTAGTTGAATGTCTTTTGATAGATATGCTGGTATTTGTATCTTAGTGCCTTTAAAATGATATTACTAATGCTTGGTTTGTTACATAAGCAGTTTCTGTTATAAGTACAAGAGTATGTGCTACTTTCAGATGCTGCACTTAAAATTTTTAGTATGCAACGTAAATATGTGAAATTTTACTGTTTATTTTACTATATTACAATGTACTAAAATGAGTCAAATCTACTTTTTAATTCTTTCTCTGATTTTCCTATTTTCCTTTATTATAGCCTATCATGAGCCAGCGAGCTTGGTTTTGATGGGAAGATACTTTATTTTGGTGCTATATAGGAAGTAGCTACTACTGATTTATTGTTTAGTGATGAACATGGTGGCATGGGTGGTTCTTTCTTTGTTTTCCTTTTTTGTAATTTTGTTATAATTTGGACTAGTTAGAATTAACATCCTTTCTTACAATGGTTACAAACTAACGATCAGGTATGAGAAGCAATACATGGAGGAGGTTAAGCTCAAAGCAGCAGAAAACATAAAGGATGATAAAGTGGAGCAAACTTCCGGAGGAGAAGAGAAAGCAGAAGGGGCGGGGAAGAACCTAAAGGGTAAAGGTTCCAATTCATCATCAGCTGAGCAGGACTTGGATACGTTTCTTTTGGGAGATCTTGAAGATAGTGATGGAGGTCAAGGTATATAACATTTTTGACATGTGGTCATGTTCAACAGCCTCATTGCAATTTAATATATCCATGCATCTTTATATGACACGGTTTACTATATGCAATCTTCAAAACATAGTATAAACTGCAGCATAATTTTGCATGGCATCTGAATGTGCATTGCTAACACATTGTGCATATCTCCCAATTGTTCATGGCTTGGCACAGTGCATCCACACAAGTCACTAATTTCAAATGTTTTATGGTCTTCCATTTGGTAAATTGTCCTTCAAGTGACAGAATTGACCTTTGGAAAGTGGTATTGATTGTCAAAAGAAGTATTTGAGTAGGGGAATAAGCTGGTATTTCGGTCTGCTGTTTTCTATAAAGCATTTAAAGAACATTGCGGCAGCACAATAGCAATGACTATGTTGTTGGATAGGATCAGCACTTTTGTTTAAATCCTCTAGTCCTTAATTTTTTGAATTATTAAAAAAATAGATGATGGATACATTTAAAATTTGAATAAATTACAAGAAGATCATTCTATTGTTTTGGACACCAGGAACTCCAGATTACGTACTTATCATTTACATAGCTTAGGTCTTTAACTTTGAAGCATGGCTAGTTGTTTATCTCGGTGAGGTTATTGACAATCTGTGTGCAAGATATGCAATCTAAATTATTTAACTTGTGAGTTGTGGACAATTTGTTGCATTTCGAGCTCAACTTTTTCTATGAATAAGAATTTCATTTCAAAAAAGGGACACTCAAGAACACATGAACTCTCAACTTCTCATTTTTAATTTTTAAAGACCCATGAACTAGACTGACATTTTGATTATCTTACATGGTCTTTCAGAGGATGGTGAGGGGAGCTTTGACGATGATTTTGACAAGATTGACAATTCAGTAAGCTTTACTGATCTCATGATTCACTTTTCTCTTGTTACATCTTCAAATTTAGTGCCTTATGCTTCATCTCTGATTTCAATTCCTCACATATCACTCAAAAAGCTTCCAAGTTAATTTGACCAACAAACTGATAAAAAATTAAAAGACTAATTAGACTAATAACTATGGAACTATTAGCCTGCACCAAACAATTGTTACCTTGGATTTGTTGGAAACTTATTTGAAATCTTACGGGCAATTACAGGATGTTGAAGATGAGAAGCATACGAAGGATACGGCAGCAGCAACAGATTAGAACCCCGCCGGTTGGAGGGAAATACAAAGTAAATGCCAAGACTTGCTTATGTGACTAAGGCACTGGTGATATCGAAGTTAATATGGTGATTTCTTAGGAGGTGCAGCGGGTATATGGTTGGCAAATCCGAATTAGATGTTATCTGTGTTCATTTATGTGTTTTAGTGCTATATAAATAGTGGGAAGCTATGATATGATGCCTTTTTAGGCTGTTGGCGGACATATTTGACCTTAACTTGCCTTGTACAGATGACTTGATTCCGTTGATTCATGTTTGGTTTTTTAAATGTTAGAAATTCACCTATAAGTGAATATTCTTTCGTAGTCTTGAGTCTTGACATAGAGAAGTCTCTCAACATATTGCACTCAAATCCAACTTCTGAAAAAAAAAAAAAAAAAAACACGATGATATACTGGGAGGAACATTGGTAACACGATAGCATTAAAGAGGTGATGGAGTAAACTTATAGAATAAACGAAAATATTGTTAACATTTTTGTTTTTTGTTTTTTGTTCTCTCTTTTTGAAACAGAAACGTTAACAAACAATTTTTGCTTCGTTAGAACATTTTTTTCAAACAAATGACAAAAAATGTCTTTCAAAAGACATTAACAAAGTTGATCTATATTTTTAGATTTTTAATTTGATTGTGTCATTTTGAATTAAATGATCTATTTTGGGGTTGTGGTAATAAGGTATAGTTATATTGATAAAGGGATGTTATGTATCATAATTTAATAGCAGGATATGCAAATATGTTGTAATTGCAATAAAACACACCGTTTTACTATCAATGTATAATAGCACTGAAATTTCAAATTAGGGTTTAACTTGTACTGAATTAAAGTTCGATGACATATTTAAAAATAAGACATAGTTTAGAGGTAAAATGTAGTTCTTAAAAAATAACATTAATAAAAAAGAGAGAGAAAAAAAAAAACACACCACTCTGAACTCTGAAGTTACCACTCTGGTCTCCAACCTCCAAGCTCTATGGCTCTTGCCTCCCTGCTAAGCCCCAAGCGCTCAATCAAAGGGTACACTTTGTCCCTCTCTTTTCTCTTCATCCCCAACGCATCCTCCTCCCTCTTCTCCTCCCTCTGCAGAGGCCACCCCTTCTCGCCGCCCCCGCAAGCCCCTCCGGTCCCAAAGAAAATCCCGTTCACAGTAACGGCCCATGGGAGGACGTGGCAAGATCCTTTCCATTGGATGTCCAACACCAACGACCCTGATCTCTCTGAGTACCTTAGCCAAGAAAACTCGTACGCTGAAGCTTTTATGGCTGACACCCACAACCTGCAATGCACGCTGTTTTCCGAGATGAAAAGCCGAATGCCTGCCACTATTTCCACTCCTCCTGAGCGCTGGGGACCCTGGTTTGTTCATTTTTCATCAACCCATTTCGTCTTTTTCGCAAAGTTTTACAATTTTTCTTTTAATTTTTATGTGAGTTTCGTGTGCGCGCGAAATTCATAAATTTCGACTTGTAATATATATGTAGTCTTTTGACTGGTTGGAATGCTATGTTAGTGAATTGTATCATTTGTATGTTTGTACAAGTGCTTGTTGGTGTAAAAAATGAAAAGAATTTGGATTTTCATGGTGAAGTCCCTGGCTCATGGAAATCAATTGGCGAGCTAATTTAGTTTGTAGCAGGTTAGTGGGTGGGTTGAAATGCTTGGAAAGCCTTAAAATGCACATACTGTCAATCCAAGCTGTTATAATGAAAGCATTATCTAATAGGCGTGGACTTGAATTTCTAGTGAATGTGACGAGGGGAATGCAGGAGTGAAGAGAGTGGTACACTTGCACCAATTTTGATTTGTGCAGTTAACTTTTATCTTTCTGCTTTAATGGAGGGGCAATTCTTTGAAATTCAAAATTTGTCTTCATTACATTTGAGCAGGTTGTATTACCAATACATTCCTGAGGGAAAGGAATACCCGGTTCTGTGTAGGAGGTTAGATACTCAGAAAAGTGGTTCTATGAAGACTTTTCTTCATTATGCAAGCGGAGGATTTGGAAGGGAGGAACCTTTGCTAGACTGGAATGAAATTGCGGAGCAATATGGCAAGCTTCTCTCTTACCTCTTTACGTGAGAAGAGCACCAATAAATTCTTTCTCATAGATATTACCTTTTATTAGCTAATATTTTTTGTTATATTGGCGTTCAATGTTGCAGGTTATGTGCACGTGGGTGCATGTCGAATTTCACCCGACCACAATTTTCTTGCATACACACTTGATATTACTGGCAGTGAACGATTCATGCTTCAAATTAAGGACCTTAGAAGTGGATGCATTATTCCAAAATTACGAGTTGATGGGGTTGTTAGCTTGGCATGGGCTCAAGATGGAAATACTCTGTTTTATACAATATCAGATGATAATCAACGACCTTACAGGCAAGGTGACTGTTCTGGATCCTCTTTCCTGGGGGCTCATGATACTCTCTTACCCTTTTTTCTTTCTTTTTGGGCAGGGTTCTCTGTACCAAACTAGGATTTCATGATACAGATGACGTCCCAGTATTTACAGAGAGTGATTCCAGCTTTTGTGTGGACATTACAAGCACAAAAGATGGCAAGTTCATTACTGTGAATTCAAACTCAAGAACTTCATCCGAGGAAGGAATTTACATATTAATTTTAGTTTTCCTTTGCAAGCATATGTTGTTATTATTCTCAAATGGTGGACTTATATCTTGTCCTGTCTATGGCAGGTTTACGTAATAGATGCTGCCAACCCATTTGATGGTTTGCGCAGAATATGTGAGCGTGTTTGTGGTGTACAGTATTTTTTGGAACATCACTACGGTATATTTTATATTCTTACAAATGCTCCTTTGACTGAGAATAAGGAGTGTTCTGGTGGAAACTATTACCTGGCTAAATGCCGAGTTGAAGATATACAGCCAGAAAATTGGCAGGTGAAGTTTGTTCTCCAACCCATGTATATTTTATAATTTACTGTTTGATTGCCTCTCTTTTATGTATCCATTTTTCTCATCTCTGAAATACTTCTGTTTTCCTTTTAGAATGTCATCCTTCCAGGAGAAGATATTAGCTTACAAGATATGGACATTTTTAATGGGCATCTGGTGCTTTTTGTCAATAAGAATGGCTTTCCTATGTTTTGTTCCATCGATTTGCCTATTAATGTTAATTGTAAGGTATTTATATCTCTGCTTTATTGCATTACGCTTTACTATGAAAATATGAACAGTAAAGAGTGATGATATTTCATCTTTGTTTTGCCTTTATGCTCTGTAGTCTTGAAGGACATCATGTTACAATCAACATCGTCCTGTGTAAGAGAGAAACAAATATAAACCATGCTTGTAGGATCCTTTATTACAGATTAAAACAAATATAAGATCATCAAATGAAGTGTAAAAGAATGGATAAAAAAAAGAAAATGTTGCCACAAAATTGGGCAGAATACTTTGTTCAGAGTGATGTTATGTCAGTAACAGGAATTTCGGATTTGATCTTGGTAATTGTCATAGCCATTGTGGAATCTATATCCCTGTTCCTGTTTTAATGAAATCTATTGTGACAAGGTATGTGATTCAATGGTTTTACATCCTATCCTTGCTATAGAACATCAGATATGTGGTTCAGTACTTCATATGCAAATGATACATTTATGGTTGGTCACTTACGATCATGTAGATGTATAAAAGGAGAGAAGCACTGAAGTTTTAATTGACTAAAATAAGTGCAACATATGCATGCGCGTATGTGTGTAAGAAAATACATTCAACATAACTTATTTACTCATCTTAGGGACACTGGATCATTAGATATCTCTGGTTCTACTAATGCTTGATTTTCCCCTTCTCTGAGCTGTTTTAATTTCTAGTTCAGATTATGTCATGGTGGTTCTAATCAATATGTAAGTTCTGCTTACAAAAGAGAAAAATTAAATTATTTTATGCTCTGTTCATATACAAATGTATTTGTACTCATGTTCTGTGCATATTGAATGTTTTGCAGCATCAAATAGAGATTGAGAATCTTAATCCATGGTATTTCCCCCTGCCCTCAAATTCATGTAGTGTTGTTCCAGGTTCAAACCATGACTTCATGAGCTTGGTTTACCGCGTGGTGCTTTCTTCTCCAGTGGTATAACTTCTAATAATTATAATTAGATTTACCCACATATGCATCACGCTTTTTGTCTGATGCCCCGCCACCCTCGCAGTGCCTTACTCCCTTTTTTCTAGTAATCTGCTGTATGGAACAATTAGTAGAATATTTGTGGTACTTGGAGGCAGTGCCAAGTACCACCAAATTGGTAAAAATTGCTAAAATGCTTATGAATATTGTCAATTTTGTAGGAATCAAATTCAATTTTGACATCTAATTATACTATTTTCAGCTACTTTGGAGTTAGATATGCTCCTTGGTTTTGATATAAAAATATTTATCCTTTCTTTTGGAATCTGCAGATGCCTGATATGATTGTTGACTATGACATGTCAAGACAGACATACTCAATTGTGCAGCAAGAGGAAGTGATGGGTGTTTCTGTTAATAGAACATGCTTAGCAGCTTATGAGCTAGATACGATTCGTTCTCAAAACAAGGAAGAAAATATCCAAAATTTTGAATCACAGAGATGGAAGGAATTTTCCTGTGCATACTGTTGTGAAAGAAAGGAAGTTGTTTCCTATGATGGTGTGAGGATTCCTCTGACCATCTTGTACTCTCAAAAATCCTGGCAGAAGGGTCAGTCTCCTGGAGTTTTACATGGCTATGGGGCATATGGGGAAATTTTAGAAAAAAGCTGGTGTGCAAATCGCCTGAGTTTGCTTGATCGTGGTTGGGTGGTGGCATTTGCTGATGTGAGGTTGGTTCTGCGTTAAGTTTTTTCTTTTGTCCATTTTTGGCACTGATTTTTTGAAGTGGACATTAACATACGTTAACTCTATACATGAAATGAAACCAATCAGATTGCTAATGTGTTTTGCCAGTTTATTTGTTGCTAGCTTAGCATAGCTTGAACTGTGACCTTCCGAAGGACCATATGACTACCCAACCACCAAGGCGAGAAGAGGGCTGATTGTTTTTGAACTTGCATATGTAAAAGTTTTGCCTGTTTGTATTTGATATAAATTAAACTTGTCTTGTGTCTATGTACATAAAATTGATGAGTTATTCTAAGCTCTAGTTGATCCTATATCTTAGGTTGTCTTCATCAATGTTTTGGTATTTTCTATATTTTTTAAAATAAGCAAGTAATTGTATTTACTACCTACACTGATTTCAATTTTGAGATTGAATGTTTTGCACTTGGTATGCCAAGAAGCTGCTTTCTTGGCTGAAAAATCAAATGAGTGTGGCGTTGATTCTGATTCCTTTATATATATGACACAAGAAGTTTTGTTTTGAGCAGAGGCGGTGGCGGTGGTGATTCTTCGTGGCATAAGTCTGGCAGTGGGTTGTTGAAACAGAATTCCGTATATGACTTTGGATCATGTGCCAACTACCTAGTCAGTGAGGGCTATGTTCATAGAGATCGGCTCGGTGCTATTGGATATAGTGCAGGATGTTTAGTTGTCGGGGCGGCTATCAATATGTACCCGGATCTATTTCGTGCTGCTATTTTGAAGGTTAGCCCTAAACTGAAATATTTTACCATTTAGTGTTCTGATCCAGTGAAGTGGTTTTTTGTTCCATATATATAGCCTTTATTGTTTGTACAAAAAAGTTTTTACAAAGTGATGTAGCACAACATGATTGGAAATTAGATAAATTCAAATTTTGAAAAATCCAATCATATAGTGCCACATCACTTTGTAAAAGTTGTTTTTGTAAAATTTATTTGTAAGCCTAGCATTTTTCAATTTTAGAAGTGATTAGTGTTTGAATAATATATATCAGTTTCACTAGTATATGTACATACTTTATATATGATGATTATCTTTTTATGCTAATTTATCTGGTGATTCATAGTATTACTTGGGCTAATTTGAATGATTAGTTTTCTTATTGTTAAATTGTTGGCACTGATGTTTGGGTAATTCTTGTAACAGGTTCCATTTCTTGATATATGCAACACATTGTTGGATCCTAGTTTGCCTCTCACCATATTGGATTATGAAGAATTTGGGAATCCTCAGATACAGTCCCAATTTGAGTCTATTTTGAGCTATTCTCCTTATGATAACATTACTCCTCACACTTGTTATCCTTCAATGCTGGTTACAGCATCATTTCATGACTCAAGGCAAATTTCTATCTTCTATCTTCTGCCTTTTGATGTCATCAACAATCACATGCATAAATAAACATAACATATAAAGAAAATCGCCATGAACTTATACTTGTGGCTCATAATCTTCATTCTCAGGGTCGGAGTTTGGGAAGCTGCAAAATGGGTGGCCAAAGTAAGGGATACTACATGCTCTGAATGTTCGGGTGCAGTCCTTTTGAAGACTAATATGAGTGGAGGACATTTTGGTGAAGGTGGACGCTATGGTCAATGTGAGGAAATGGCTTATGATTACGCTTTTCTTATCAAAGTTTTAGGGATGTTCAACAATGAATAAATTCAATAGGGGGTTAAGTATTCTGGATTAATTGAAACAAAAAGAATGGTGTTTTTTTTTTTGGTATATGTTAGAGTGTGTCCATCACATTGAAGCCTCTTAAATTTTTATTCTATTTTTAAGTGTGAAGCGCCTTGATCTGTGCCTTGACCCCCCCTCCCCGCTCTTGTGCGAATATATATATAAAAAAAAAAAAAAAAAAAAAATTGTATTAATATTGACAAAATGGTTCATAATTAAGAGCATATATAAATTATGGGGACCATGCTTAAAGTAAATGTTGATGAGATCCCCATTGGTCAAGCAATCGAACATGGCCCAATTAAGTTGATGAATACTTTTATTTTTATTTTTATTATTATTCACATTTTTTTTTTTGGGGTGATGGGTTCCATCCTTCCTCCTCTCAAATATTAATTTCAACTCACGGTTGGTTAACTTATGAGAATTCTAAAAGCTTATCTCGTTTGATGACATTTAAGAAAAATGAATCCGTTGTTTGGGATTATCTTTTTAAAAAATTGCGTTTTTAAATCGCAGGTAATGAGAGGTTTTTTTTGAAAACGTATAATTTTAAAGGCTAAACTGCAATTTTAAAAACTAAATTGCGATTTTGTCTAGTTTTTAAACTGCATTTTTAAAATCACATTTTGGGTCTTACCATGTTTTCACAAATTTTAATTTCTGTGAGAGAGGGCGAAAGAGAGAGTATAACACGTGATTAGAGTCACAACTCTGTTACGAACATGTGGTAACAGTCGCAATTTTCCTTTTCAATGCAATACAGCAACCTTATTTATATTCGCTACTTCATTCTTTTCCATCTTAAATTGAAGCATATAAATTTAGACAGCGAAATCCTACGGTTGAATTGAAATATTTATGGACAAAGATACATATGGCACCAACTAATAAACCCATCCATGTCAACTATATATATATATTGTCTCAACCTATCTAATCTATACAATCATATTGCCTCACCGTTGATCTTAATTAACATTCTTAATTTTTCAATCTTTTTTTTTTTTTTTTCTAATCAAAACTAAACATCCATGGATTAATATAAGAGAATAATATATTTTCCAGCAACCGTAGAGTAAAATGCACTTTCCTTTATCGTTCATATTTGGAGAAGAGTAATTGGATATCAACTTTCATTGAAACAACATTTTTCACTTTTTTTTTGGGAATAATTTTTGTCCTTATGTCTCTTGTTGGATTGAGGTCATGTCGAGACATTAGTATAAGACTATATATGTCAACCTTAACCTGATTTATTTAATTAGGTGGGTTAGACCCATCAATCCTAACTCGCTAATTTTATGTTGAGTTCGTATATCGAAACCACATATATAAGAAAACAAAAAATGTTTTCTAAGTAAAACTTAACAAGGATTTTTAGAGCAAATTAATTTAAAAGAAAATATTTTAAACACATCTGGCAATATTAATCGATGCTAATTGCTGATTTTTGTGTACCGTATTTGTTTGTTCAATCAATCCCATCATGTACGTACGTAGTTTTCCATAGGTCTCAATCCTTTCTATAATAAGTATAATAAATCGTATTAAATCCACAAGAAAAGGAAACCAATCAATGTGATTAACAAGTGGAGGAATATAATATAATCATATTATTCTCTTATTTAAAAACTTGCATCCTCGCACTCTTCTTGCATGCATGCCACTGTTGTCCTAAAGCCAGCTCCCCGGAGTATCGCCGGAAACCTGGTCGGGAAATTCAGCTAATTAAACACCATTTTTAAGCCCACTCAAACTCTTAACTCTTTTCTTGAAGATGGATTACACCAAGGATGATGTTGAGGATCCGGAGAAGGAGAAGCCATATAGGAAGATTACGTTGAAGTATATGGGTGCAGTCAAAGCTGAAATATTGAAGGATTTCATCATTAGGGGGATGAAAGCCGAAAAGTTGAAGAGTTTGATAAATGCAGGGATCAAAGCTGAAAAGTTGAAGAGTATGATGGTTATTAGGTCTAGATTGGCACGGTTGAAACATTGGGCGGTTCGAGCCACGGCGGTGGTGCTGCTGTGGGCTATTGTAATTCAGCTGACAGCTATAGGCCAGACATTGGGTCCGACCGCATTTAAGCGTCAGATCGCATACCCTCTTCCACCGGAAAGTAAGTGATTAATTTGCAATTATGAAAACTAAGGATCTAATTAGTACCATTATCAAACCATCTAGCTATATATTTTGCCAAAAGAAGAAAATGTTGAATTGAATCTTTGGGAAACTTGCCCTCAATGACCACTTTGTAGTCTAATTAATGTAAATACAGGAGATTTGTTAGAATATAAATTAAATAATTAAAGCCATCAATTCTTATAAGTTTAAGCTTTTGGATTTAGTGGTAAGATTTATGGTATATATCAAAGCAAAGGTTCCCTTCCTTTTTTCTTCTTCTTCTTCTTCTTTATTATTTTTTTGAGAGTTAGCTATATGTATATAATCTTTGTCAAATCTTATGGCCGGTGTAGACGTTATAGGTGCATCATGTCTACTTAATTTGTAATTGCATCCTTTGATCAATTTTTTTTTTTTTGTTTCCCTAACTGAATACATCCTTTGATCATTTTAGTGTAACGTAAGCTTTCTTGTTCAAAAGAAGCAGCAATCTTAAACGGTTTCAAATTTGTTTCCAGGAGTTTATGAAAATAATGGATATTTGATGATTTCGTCCAATGGAGGATTGAATCAGATGCGATCTGGTGTAAGTTATTTTTTTGCCCTACAGCATTTTTTCGTACCCTAGATTTTACTTTACACTTCTTTATGAGTCTTCTTTGCTCGATTTAAAGCTCCTTGGTGAAAATTATTCACTTTCCATATATCAACATGAGTTAATCATGGATTGATCGACATGATCGAGTCAATTATGGACTTACAGTATTTGAATCAACCAGTTATATATATATATATATATGTCCACACAAGAGGGGGATTCGAACTAGTGACATTCGCTTCATTAAGCGTGATTTCAGTCGATTGAATTATCTCTTGGGGACTAGTTATATATATATATTTATTGATTTGCTATTAATATGCAAAATATATGTGTAAATTATTATGGTTGCATGCCTTCATGAATAAATTTCATTATACGTACGTGAATCAGAAAAAACATTGTCCTTTGAACTTTTTTGTCGTGCACATAGGCCATTAAAACCAAACCATGCACGTACGTTAATCTCTGGTCTCCTTCCTTTCTCATTTTCTCTTCATTTTTAACGTTCTGAATTGTCGTGGTTCTTCACAGATTTGTGACATGGTTGCCATTGCAAGATACCTAAATGTCTCTCTTATAGTTCCAGAATTGGACAATACTTCCTTTTGGAATGACTACAGGTGAGTACTCACAAACTCTTTATATATATATATATATATATATATATATATATATATTCTTTTACAAACTCAATAGATTAACTATTAGATTTGTGAGGTCTATCATTGACTTATGTGAGATCCACATAGTTAAGTCCACAAATCTAATGATTGATTTGTAAGATGATATGAGAAAAATATAGACAAAAAATTAACACCAATCATTTCTCTCTTTTTATATATATATATATATATATATATATATATATTGTTACCAAATTTGGTTATTTGATTTATATGCGCAGTCAGTTCCAAGATATATTTGATGTGGATTATTTCATCACTTCATTGAGAGATGAAGTTCGGATATTGAAAGAGCTGCCTCCTGAGCAGAAGAAGAAAGTAGAAGTGGAGTCCCTCTATTCCATGCCACCCATTAGTTGGTCTAACATGACATATTACTACAACACGGTTGGTCGTTCCTCATCCATCGTCGTTTATAGCTAGCTCATGTTAATTATATATGAAGATATTAATCTTTGTTTGCATATATATATACAGATTCTTCCTCGCATAAAGACGTACGAAGTCTTGCATTTGCAAAAAACCGATGCTAGGCTTGCGAATAATGGGATTCCCAAAGAGGTCCAGAAACTACGCTGTCGTGTAAACTATGAGGCTTTAAGGTTTGCTCCCCCGATTGAGAAAGTGGCCAAGAAGGTTGTCAACACTTTGAGGAAAAGAGGGCCTTTCTTGGTCCTTCATCTCAGATATGAAATGGACATGGTAGCCTTCTCAGGTTGTACAGAAGGTTGCAACGAAGAAGAGATTGAAGAGACCACCAAAATGAGGTGAGACACGAATTAGGATCTTCTCTATTTCAAATGAATCGAATAATATTCAGTTAGTTATAGTAAAGATGTATTTTTGTCCATAAAAAATAAAAAAACAAAAATACTCATCCACATTTGAAATGGAGAGGATCATATTCTTCCCTCTTTTAGAGGTTAAATATTTAATTAAAACGAAAGATGAACGAAAGAAAGAGAGTTATAATTCAAGACCTAATAGAGAATGATAAATTTAATCATTTAATCATTTAATTTATATTTTAACATTGTAACACGCCCATAATAGATTTACTAACCTGGATAAATTCATGTAAAAGATATGCTTACCCATGGTGGAAAGAAAAAGAAATAGATTCGGTGAAGAAAAGGAAAGATGGTCTATGCCCTCTGACTCCTGAGGAAACTGCACTAGCATTGCGGGCATTTGACATCGATCGTAATATCCAAGTCTATATTGCTGCTGGAGAAATATACAAGGCAGAAAGGAGAATGGCAGCCCTCAAAGAAGCTTTTCCAAATATTGTAAGTACATATATATGTTAATTGAAACAACTTCAAAGATATATATATATATGCGTTAATTTCTTTTTGTGATGTAAAAATAAAAACAGGTTAGAAAGGAAACATTACTGGAAGCTTCGGAGCTTATGCCCTTCCAAAACCATTCAAACCAGATGGCAGCATTGGATTACCATGTGGCGATAGAGAGTGATATTTTTGTTCCTACATATGGAGGAAACATGGCCAAAGTTGTTGAAGGCCACAGACGGTACTGTCGACCTACTTATTCTTTACTCATATTGCAGATCTTGGAAACATCAAATTCATCTCACAAAAGCCATTTATATACATAAGTTTTTTTTTTTGGTTTTCAGATATTTGGGATTCAGGAAAACGATCCTTCTAGACAGAAAGATTCTTGTGGAGCTGATAGATGAGTACAACAATGGAACACTGAGCTGGGATGAATTCTCGGCGTCGGTGAAGGCAACCCACGCAGATCGCATGGGGAACCCAAGTAGAAGATCGGAGGTTCCAGGTAAACCCAAGGAAGAGGATTATTTCTGGACAAATCCCCACGAGTGCTTGTCACCACTTGATTGATCTTGAACCATGAAAATTAAGCACGTGATTATCAAAACAATTTTAATTTCTACTGCTATCATACACCATCAGAACAATTTTAGTTATACGATAGTCCACATGGGGCTCTTCGTTCTATTGTAATAATGTGCTTCAATTCCTGTGACAACATTGGAAAACAAAAGTAGTTCATTTTGTTTTTCATGGTGTAAATGGGATTAGAAAAAGGTGTTGTCTAATCAAATTTATGAATATATATATACAGGGTACCATGCAAATGGAGGGCAATATCAAATTAATTTAAGTGTAACTCACAATAAATTATGTAATTAGTATATTCAATTTACTGGAACAAAATATTCTTTGTAGCACTGTCTCCTTGTTCCTTCCATATATAGTACTCCAGTCTTGCGGCATTCTATTTGCTGTGAAATAGATCAGGCCGAAGTAACCGGGAGGTTAATGCTCAGTATATATAAGAACTTTTAGCATTAAAAGCAAACCCAAAAAAAGGAAGAAAAGGGGGGGGGCGGGGTTGGGTGGCTTGTAAATAAGTTTATCCATTAAAATTATAATTTTTTTTAACAGTTTCTAGACTTTAAGTGCTAGTACTGGCCCGGTATATATATATATATGACACAATAATTAAGGTACGTACCGGGATGAATTAGGATCATCTCCAGTTCATTTGCACGGGGTAATATCTAGTTAGTTATATTGGAAGAGTATTTTTGTCTACTAAAAAAGTAAAAAGACAAAAGTACTATTCCAAAATATATCTAATTGAATATTATCCTTCCAAAATATATCTAACTGAATATTATCCAATTCAAATGAATTGGAGAAGATCTTGTTCCAATGAGAATATGTACACCAATATCAAAACACAATTTTATTATTATCACATATATCAAAGGGTGACAAAACAGAGAATATAAAAAAATAAAAAATAAAAAATAAAAAGAACATTTTATTAATTGATGAATTGATCGGATGTATGTCAACATACACGTTGACAATCGGATCAAGAACACAAAACATTTTATTTGGAGGCAGGAAAGATGCCAACACACAACACAATAGTAAAGAAAATGATGATGCAACCTGAATACCTACAATCCTAACCCAGTACCATGAAACTTCTCTTCAGTAATGCGGTCCAATTCTCGACGAAAATATGCATTATTCTCTCCGCCGTATAACGATTTTCCATTTTTATTCACCTCCAAGTTGCTCAAATTGTCAAAACTACATAACCTAGAGATATCATTCACTACACCTTTGGTCTCTTCTTCCAGAGAAAAAGGGCATCCCAAGAACTCAGCGAGTCGTCGCCTCAAATTGGCAATGGGCTGTTTTTTCATTTCCTCTTACTTCAAGAAGAGCACCTTTTGAGGATTTTCCAAGCTTTCTTTCCAATATCCCAAAACATGATCCCAATATGGCCCAAATGGATTCACTCCCCTACAAAACATATCAAAAGCATCTTCAAGTGAGTAGGTATATACCTTACTTTTTTGCCTGAGCTTGAGCTCCGTTGAGTTCTGATTGGGCCTGAATTATATAATATATGCTTTATCACCACCGACAATGGGAATGTTCTCCTACTTACTCTTTCTTTCTTTTATTTATTTTTTTAATTTATTTTTAAAGGATATGCGGATATGGTAAGAATGTACGCACCACAATGTTTTATAAGTCTTACGTGATTTTTTGCATGCATATATACGTATGACAAAAATTTCGTTAGTTTTTTAGACGATAGACATGACAAATGGACCATTTTAATAAGGGTAAAAAAAAAAAAAACGTGGATCTTAATACTTAATTTGTCACTTTTGAAAACTTGTGAGACTTTTTGATAAAGTATTAAACCACGAGAAGAATAGATATGTATTTAACCCTTAAAAATAAAAAATAAATTCAGCGGCTGAGCCCATGAACTTCGATAATAAATAAAAAACTTATTCTGTTCTAATCATCCCCAGGTTGTTTTTGTTATAATCCCAAATCAGTGACATATTGAGTGTTTATAGGATTATAACATCCAAAGATCATTTCTTTATAGGATGGGTAACCAACGGAGATGGGTATTATCACATATATGATCAAATAGTGACAAATTAGAGAATACAAAGAACATTTTATTGAAGATTGATTAGATGTCAACATAAACGTTGATAATCAAATCAGGGAACACAAAAAACATTTTATTCAGAGGCTAACCCGATGCCAACACATGATAAAATAGAAAGGGAAATGATTATGCAACAACTCCTTGTATGCTCCAAGTTGGAAACCAAAAGCCTTGATATTGATGGAGTTTACCTTGAAGCCAGCGTCCTTGTCTAGGCAAGGAGGATATGAGGTCCCTGCAAATTCTTGGGAAGGAAAGGGGGTGGTTGAGGTGTAGCCATGTTAGCGGGGAGAGTAGTAGAATTGGGATTCCCACCTTGTTTTGTGGTTGATATTACAATGTTTTCATGTCATGCATATATATATATAGGAACATATAATTAAGAATGGGAAAAAATAATAGTAATGCATGCACGTGCTTCTATCAACTCAGTACTAACCATCTCCATTCATCTTTTTAAAATAATGCATGTACGTTAAAGCGACCACATATCCTGCACCAATGCACTATCATGCATGTGTTGGAGAAATCTGTACGGCAACGAAAAGACAAAGTTCAAGATTGAGATATAGGAATCTGCACTGTTCAGTCTGCAACTGTAGCTCTCGTGGAATCCGATGCGGTGATATATATAACATCTGCTGGGTTGCAAATTAATAACATTACATGCATACTTTAATTAATAACAAGTATTAATTGTGAAGCTTTTCTTGCTGCTGCTTCTTGTCCTGTATGTAGTGCTGTTAAAGGAAGGTAGTATTAGTGTAGAGGTTTTCTTGGAAAAGCAAAGAAGGTGAAGGAAAAGTTTTGGTAGGAGTAGGAACGTCCTAGTTAATCTGTTTATGATAAAAATAAAAAAATGCATTCTTCTTTTTTTTTCTTTTTCTTTTTTTTTTTTTAAAAATTACTTTGAATTTTTTAATGACCAGAATTTTAAAACAAAAATAATGCATGCACGTGATTGATCTTATGCGTACTCACGGGTCACCTGCATCTCCATTCATTTTCTTGTACCCTTTTTATTTATCCGATTCCCCTAAGTACTATAAGAAGACATGCATAGATCATCTTCTTCTTAAATTCTAAGTGAAAATTAAGATATATACACCAATTAAAAGCATTATATGCATACTTTAATTGATAACAAATCAACATATATATATATAAAAAAAAATTGGATACCCATTATAAACATAATCTTACAAATTCGGGGTTGGGTTCAAATATCGATCCGGCTTGTTTATTATGCCACCCTGAATATATGATACGAATTTGATTCTAGGGATGAATTTGCTTTCAATAGCAGTCTACGGGGTGAATTTTTTTTTTTTTTTTTAGGGTTTTGATTCCCTTTAGTCGTTTTCTAAGATTCTGTTTACAAAACCTTCAGACTAGCAATCTTAGATATCTGGTATATCTTTTGTTTTCTCTCTGAGTCTTTTCTAAGAGCAAATCACTGGCCGATGGCAGAGAAATTATCAGACATATAAAAAAATTGTCATTGATGGTAGATGTAGCGAAGGTGATTGCGTTTGAGAATGCACTTGTAAAGGAGATGAAAAAGCAAGGAAATCACTATCTAGTTGAGAAAGTTTTGATGAACTGAGCAGTGGCTAGGGACGTGATTTGCTGGAATATGTTGCAGATTTGAAAACTAATTGAGACGGTGACATTCAAAGAGTTAAACAAAGCATATATTAGATTTAAATAAAAGAAATTTCTCATTGTATCTATGATATTGTTAATTTGTTAGAGCAACATGGTCTATTTTTATAAAATGAATAAAGAAGAAGCATTGTTATATATATATATATATATGCAAGGTTTGAATCTTGTTAATAATTTCTTTGTTATATGATGCAGATATTTTTTGAAAAATATCTGATCAATTCAATTCAATTCAAATGGATCAATTCAGATGGTTTTGCTTTAAATTTAAAGCAACCCTTATTAATTACTGTTATTTTCTTGTTATCAATTTAAAATTATTATAGCATATAAATATTGATAATTACGTGGTCCCATATCCTTGTCTAGTGATATATTCCATTGAGTGCTTAGTTATCAGAGTTCTCAATTTTTTGTGACGTTCAAATTAATAAGTGTAATAAATCGATGAAAATAATACTTTTTTTTCTTCTTCTCTTCTCTTTTCTTTTCTCTCCTTTTGTTGAAACTTAAAGTACACTTGAATTCGATTAATTAATATGTGATGACAATTGCGCGCAATTAATCACATGTCATAAGAGTCAGAATTCGGTTTTAAAATGTGATATAAGAGTCACAATATTTTTGTTTAATGCATTAAAGCAACCTTATTAATTACTCTTATATATTTTCTTGTTATCAATTTTAAATCATTATAGCATATAAATATTGATAGTTACGTGGTCCCATATCTGTGTTTAGTGATATAATTCGCTTGGGCTTATATATATATGCTGGTGCCTTCTATAAAAGCTTTCGGGACTCTGAATATTTATATACTATGGATTACGCCAAGATTGATCCTGAAGAGCCCAAGGTCCGAGAGGTGAAGGAGAAGCCATGCAATATGGAAGGAATCAAAACGGAGAATGTAAAGAGCTTGATTATGGAGGGAATCAAAGCTGAAAAGGTGAAGAGTTTGATCGTAGCTCGGTTTCAGACAGCTCGACTGAACTTGTGGGTGGTTGGAATCGTAATACTTCTGCTGCTGCGCGCCTGTGTGGTGCAGCTCAGAACGCTCAGCGAGACCGTCGCGCCGAGGCCCTTCATGTTCCGCTCTTCTTTTCACGTTGACATTCCGGCTGAAAGTAAGTGCATGCTGTGCTTTAATTTGTTTATTTCACATGTTATGATTAATATATAGCTTGTTTTGCAACCAATAGCCTATACATGGTTTTTCTTTTGAGAAATATTTTTTTGAATTGTGGCGCTCATCTCGTGTACATCTCCGATAATCAATTAGCGTCTTTCATCGATCCATGCATCATTGGTATTTTTTTTTTTTCTTTTCCTTTCTTTTTTGATTAATGGAGGATGAAACATGCTGACGACTCAACAAAAATACACGTGACATGAATGGCAAAATGTAAAGAAGCTTGCATGCAGTAACGTAATATAGACGCACGTACCTAGAATAATATCAGTATAATTTGCAATGACATTACATATATAATTGAACTTTTTATTTAGAAATACTTTTTTTTTCCCTTTTTTGTCCTTATAAGTGCGTATTTAAAGCATTAAAGATTTCTGACCCTGGGAATCAGTCTGAAATTTTTCTGCCTTTATACTTCAGGAGTCTATGAGAACAATGGATACCTGATCGTTTCGGCTAATGGAGGATTGAATCAAATGCGAGCTGGTGTAAGTACTTTGCGCTTCTACAGCCCTTTTTTTTTTTTTTTTTACTGTACGTCCTAAACCCTAAACTCTAAACTCTAAATATAATTTGGTTTTGCTATATGTATATACATCTATACACAGATTTGTGACATGGTTGCTGTCGCAAGATATTTGAATGTCACGCTTCTAGTTCCTGAATTGGATAAAAAATCCTTCTGGAATGATAGTAGGTAGGTCAACACGTACATGTATAATTACTTGCTCATTTGATTTAATTTAATTTATCGTTTCTTCAACCTTGAATTTTAGATTTTAGATTATCTCTCAAATGTAAATCTTAATTAGAAATCCCTTTATTTTAATTAAAATGGCAGTCAGTTCAAAGATATATTTGATATGAACCATTTCATTACATCATTGAGAGATGAGGTTCGGATATTGAAAGAGCTGCCAAAAGAGCTGAAGATCATGGAGTACTTACCTTGCTTCCACTCCATGCCACCCGCTAGTTGGTCCAACATGTCTTTTTATGACACGGTAATTAATTGGTTTTGAATTTCCAATATATTTAAGTTTTTAGATATCTGATTAATCCTAATCCTAATAATATTATATTTTCAAGCTGCAGGTTCTTCCGGTGATAAAAAAGTATGGGCTCTTGCACTTCACCAAGACGGATACAAGGCTTGCAAATAATGGGATTCCTGTAGAGGTCCAGAAGCTGCGGTGCCGAGTGAACTATGAAGCTCTGAGATTCACTCCCCCAATAGAGAAAGTAGGGAAGAAGATTATCAGGCTTCTAAGGCAAAAAGGCCCTTTCTTAGTTCTTCATCTCAGATATGAAATGGACATGTTAGCATTCTCTGGCTGTACCCAAGGTTGCAATGACACAGAAATTGATGATTTGACAAAAATGAGGTGAGTTATCTTCATCTTTTAATTACGCTCAAAAATGTATTTTTGATGCTATATATGTTAAAATAAGTAGATAACATAAGACGTTTGAACTGAATACTGTATATATATGCGTTCTATCAGGAAATACTTATTTATAAGGAAAAACTTTACGAAGGACCCATGAATTATTACGTAATTTGAAAATATCATTCCAAATTTCAAAACCTTTTAATTTCTCTCCTTCAAACTTTTAATTTGATGCAATCTACCCCTCTGTCAATTTTTGGACATTAAAAGTGATGAAATAACCTTTATACCCTTAAAACTTTTATAAAATTTTAGATTGATTTTTTTTTTAAAACAAAAAAACAAAAACAAAAAGCAAAAAACAAAAAATTGAAGGCAATTTGGTCTTTTTAGTGATTTTCGTTAAGATTTAACAGCAAAAATTGACAGAGGGGGTCAATTGCATCACATTAAAAATTCAGAGGATGAAATTGAAGACTTTTTAAATTTGAGGGAGTCTTCTCAAAACCCGTGATAGCATACAGGTTCTAATTGAAGTTATCCCTATATTTGATCTCTTAAAACTTTGTGCATATATATGTTATCAGATATGCCTACCCATGGTGGAAGGAAAAAGAAATAGACTCAGAAAAGAAAAGAAAACAAGGTGGTTGCCCTTTAACCCCCGAGGAAACTGCACTTACATTGAGAGCATTGGATATTGATCCTAGTATCCAAATTTATGTTGCTGCTGGAAATATATATGGTGGGGAAAGGAGAATGGCCCCCCTCAGAGCAGCTTTTCCAAATTTGGTAAGTTGATCGATTGAATAACTTGAAGGGCATGCATGCAACTTCTGAAACATTTGCATATATATATGGTAGCTAGGGTTTACTCAGATGATGAACCATCTCTTGCTTTTTGATGCGAGAAACAGTTGAAAAAGGACACATTGCTGACACCCTCGGACCTTAAACCCTTCCGGAAACGTTCAAACCTGATGGCGGCGTTGGATTACAGTGTATCATTAGAAAGCGACATTTTTGTGGCTACATTCGGAGGAAACATGGCAAGAGTTGTTGAAGGCCATCGACGGTATATATATATATGTTTTAATTAAGAAGAATTTCTAATTAATTATCATATATATATTGCTGCTTTAGACATAAACCCTTGTATATATTATATAAATAACACATGAATGCAGATACTTGGGGTTCAAGACAACAATTCGTCTAGACAGAATGGTTCTAGTGAATCTGATAGATGAATACAAGAATGGAACACTGAGCTGGAACGAATTCTCCCAAGCAGTCAAGACGGGTCATGCTGATCGCATGGGTGGGCCGACACGAAGACTAGAAATTCCTGGGAAACCCAAGGAAGAAGATTATTTCTATACTAATCCACAGGAGTGTTTGCCACCAATTGTCAGAAAATCAAAGGGCATACCCTTCTCATTATGAATTTATTACGATTTGGTCAGGGATTGTGGATTGAATATGTTATCCGGCCAATCAATGTAATATATATACCCTTGAAATCTATTGTTTAATGATCAGATCAACACCAATGATGCACTCATATGTGTATATATATATATACAAAACTATATCCGATTCTTTTTCTCCTTTCTAATTGAATAAGGAAAGGGTTAGAGGGGAGGATCATTCCCACTCCTAATCCGAAAAAAAAGAAAAAGCGAGTGATCCTTAAAACAAAAATGGGGTGGGCTCCCCAACAACATACCCAAAACAAATTAAAACAGTGCGACAATAATTACAAAAGGTAGAAAATGGATCAAATAAGTTGCCGCTCAAGGTGGTTACAGAAGCAAAATGGGCACAGATTAAGATGAACATATCTAAACCCCCACTTGAAACTAGCAATAACCACCGGAAAGAGACTGAAGCCGAAGGAGCACTATAGTAGTCCGTTGTTGGGACTGAATGAAAGAGAGGAACTAACACAAATACGGTTACAAAAGTCTCCACTAAAAGATCAAAATGCCTAAATGCTGGGAGATAGCAACCCACAAAATAAACAAGCAGCAAAATACAAAAAGAGCTGCAAATCACAAGAAATTAAAAAAATAAAATAATAATAATAATAATAATAATAATAATAATAAAGAAAGCGATAAAAAAGCCCACTAAGCACAGCTTGAACAAAAAACGGGCCGTTAGGAGATTTATATCCGATTCTTGATAGAGATAGCTTCTTCTATTCAAACGAAAGTAAATTTTGTTGATAGACCTTATTTAGTTATTAGGATGTCCCCGGCCAATTGGACCGACCATATCTTGAGGGATATGCATAAAGAAATTAAATGAATCCTTCGTAAATAGAAAGGCGGACCTTGGAATTCATCTTGGAAGCTAGGCAAAATTAAAATAATAAAATTTAATGGCAAGATAATTTTTTTTGAGAACTATACTTACCCTCGAATTAGTTAATTTAGAATTTTATTAGAAACACTTATAAAATTTAGTTTCATCTAATAAGTAAACAATATGAAACTTAATACTCATGAATATCTTTATAAGCCATGCACTCATTCTATGTGAGATACCGATCATCTTCCTTAAACCCCTAAGGTGCAATGCTCTAGTACTACATGCATTTGTATTAATGACTCAGAAAAAATGTTAATCACATTTGTGCTAATTGCTATCACCCTTAAAAGATTAATCAATTTGAAATTTCTATAAAATAACTTGTAAAACCCAGTTCACTTAGTAAGTAAACAATATAAAACTTTGTACCTATGCGTTTCTTTTTTAAATCAACTCTATATATGAGACCACCATAGTATTCCAATCAAGAGGTCAATGGCTTCTTTCTTTTTTTCTTTTTTTTTCTTTTTTTTTCAGGCTAATATTGCAATCTCTCCCGGCCCTTACAAGTCACAATTAAGACCATAGTAATGACTAATTAGATCGATGATGGCCGTAATGATTACGATGCCAACAATTAACACTAATCCAATATTGCTTTCCATCAACCTCTGTGACAAACATATTTCTAAACCACATGTAAAATATATAATAGTGTTGCTGTTATTAATTAAGCCAGAGTGATCACCATCGTATAATCCCCAACTACAAAGAAATATGTGTGTTTGTCCATTGCTAGTTTACAGTTGTTAGAAAAAAGTAACACAGCGAAAAGCATAGTGTAAAATCACTTTATTTTAAAAGTTTAAGTCGATAAAAAATAGAAAATTTAATTATTTATTTAATATCTGAACACTCTCTCTCACGTGTGAGTTCAAATTTTCCTTTAATTAGTGAGGCCTAACACATAGAATATTTAATTAAAATAAAATGTGAATAACGAAGACAATGTTCAAACTTAGAACTTTTACTCTAATACCATGTTAAACTACAATTTATTACAAAAGTTTAAGCTAATAAAAAACTATAAATTTAACCATTTAATTTATATTCTACCATTTATATTTCAGACAATAATAATAAAAAAAAAAAAAAAAAAAGGGTACATGTACAACTTCAAATGGGCAAAAGGCATTTTTCTCGTGTGTATATATATAAATATAATACACCCTTCATTGCCTAGATGATTCTATAGCTTAGACAAATTTTATTATTATTAATTCTTTTTTTTGTTCTGTTTTCTGTCCCTCTCAATTGAAGGAGAAAGGAGAAACGTGGTTGACAAATGGCTACATGTTCGTCTAATGGATGACACTTTCTGTTGTTTTTTCCTCCTAAACCGCATAGGATCTTTCTCCATTATTTCTTTGAAAAACTTATTATACGGCTATATGCCGGCGACTCCTAAAACCAGTTGTCCGGCTTTTATAACCGGAATCTGGTCGGAACACCACGTTCGGCGTAATACCTCGTAAGTCAACAACAAACGGTGTTTGTTTTGATTGGTGCTCTGGAAAATCAAGCTCAAATCTTTCTTCTCTATTCACGTAAGGTTTCACTCGACTATATGTAATATGTCACAATATTTTTCTATATATATGTAGTAATCTATTAATATATTAATGGAACCTAGCTATTACCATATTTTTAAAACAGTATTGTGTTTTTTTCATGTACAGTTTTAAGCTGTACAGGAGACATGCATGGATGACACTAATTAAGGTTAATTGGTTTTGATTTTGATCAACTAAAAAATTTAGTTTGGTTATTGGAGGGATCTCAAAGATGAAAAGTAGTTGATCGAGCAGGTTGATTAATATGGGAGGGATCAAAGTTGAAAAGTTGAAGAGTTGGGTTGTAGTTGGGTCAAGCTCAGACAAATTTAACTTCTGCATGGTTGGAGCCACGGCGTTATTGATGTTGTGCGCCTGTGCACTGCAACTGAGACCCCTGAGTGAGAAGATGACACCGAGGTTGTTGATGTTCTGGTCTTCTCATCACATTGACATTCCACCTCCAAGTGAGTACTGTTATTCTTGTTTTATTGGCACATATCATTGTGTTCAATACCTCTTATGGTTTAAGACATTTGTGGATGATCAATAAATGTGAAATAATTTTGTCTCAGGAGTATATGAAAACAATGGATATCTGATGGTTTCGGCAAATGGTGGATTGAATCAAATGCGAGCTGGTGTAAGTAATCTACTAGTTTCCTTAAATGTAGCCACTATTTGTATTAGTGTCTTCTGATTACCGTTGAGTTGGTTATATATGTTACAGATTTGTGACATGGTTGCCATTGCAAGATATTTGAATGTCACGCTTGTTGTTCCCGAATTGGACAATACCTCCATTTGGCATGACAGGAGGTGATAACTTTGATCGATCTGCTTCCATTTTCTCTTACTGAATCTTATTGAGAAATTCTTAACGAATTGCTATACTCTGAGCAGTGAATTCCAAGATATATTTGATGTGAATTATTTTATTACATCTTTGAGAAATGAGGTTCGGATATTGAGACGGGTGCCTGATGAGCAGAAGAGAAGAATGAAGAACGCTACCATCTATTCCATGGAATCCAGCAGATGGTCCAACATGGACTATTATTACTACAAGGCACGTTGTTTCCCCCAATTTGATCAAATCATGCTTGGTAAATTTAATTGTGCGAGTATAATTTGTTTTCCTGTTCATGTGTTTGTTTGCATGCAGATTCTTCCCCTGATAAAAGAGCACCAAGTGTTGCATTTCACTAAGACTGATTATAGGCTTGCAAATAATGGGATTCCTGAAGAGCTTCAGAAGCTGCGGTGCCGAGCAAACTATGAAGCTCTGAGATTCACCACCCCTATAGAGGAAATAGGGAAGAAGATTGTCAAGATTCTGAGGCAAAACGGTCCTTACTTGGCTCTTCACCTCAGATATGAAATTGATATGTTAGCATTCACTGGCTGCAATGAAGGTTGCAATAAGACAGAAGTTGATGAACTCACAAAACTGAGGTGATCAGTTATCTTCGTTTCTAGATAAATCTTGATTTCTTAGAAACTTTTTAGCAGCATTTTTTGTTAATGTCCAACGCATAAAATTGTGTACATGTTATCAGATATGACACCCCATGGTGGGTACAAAAAGCAATAAATTCTATAAAGAAAAGAAAAGACGGTCGTTGCCCTTTAACCCCCGAGGAAACTGCACTTGCATTGAGGGCATTGGATATTGATCCTAGTATCCAAATTTATGTTGCTGCTGGAAATATATATGGGGGAGAGAGAAGAATGGCTCCCCTCAAAGCAGCTTTTCCAAATCTGGTTAGTTTATCAATTGCATGTAATCACTCACATGGTAGCCTTTGCTTAATTATCTCTTGTTTTTGTGGAACAGATTAAAAAGGAAACATTGCTGACAACCTCAGACCTTAAGCCCTTCCTGAAACATTCAAACATGATGGCTGCATTGGATTACATTGTATCATTACGAAGTGACATTTTTGTGGCAACATATGGAGGAAACATGGCAAGGGTTGTTGAGGGCCATCGACGGTATTCAATATAATCTACCAATCGTTAAATTAATCTTAAAATTCATCGTTTATTGCAATTCTTACACAAAATTTATGTGGTTTAACTGTTTTATAGATATTTGGGGTTCAAGATGACAATCAATCTAGACAGATGGCTTCTAGTGTATCTGATAGATCATTACAGAAATGGGTCACTTAGCTGGGATGAATTCTCCCAAGAAGTGAAGACAGGCCATGCTGATAGCATGGGCAGCCCCACTCGAAGGACAGAGGTTCCTGCGAGACCCATGCAAGAAGATTATTTCTATAGTAATCCACAGGAATGTTTGCCAGCAATTGCTAAAAATTCAGAGAGGACATAATAAAACACGTAGGTTATGCGTTTTGATGAGGGGATTAGAGATGTGTTATTTCACCCTTTCCTACGCACACATCTCCTGTAATCAATTGAAAGACTATGATAGCATTGAATATGTTAAAATAATAATGATGTTTCACTGTAATGTAATGTGATCCCATTGATGACAACCTCGACCTTCAATATAACGAGAACTTAATTTGGAATGTCAAGTTCAAATTGTTTAGAGAAAAAGAAACATTCTCAAGCAAAAAAAAATACAAGACATGAGCAACCAGCCTATGTACCAGGAAATTGGTCACCAGAAGGCTGCATTTGAGATTAGGTATGCTACAATCAGAATACAGGCAATGGCATCACTCGAACAGATTTCTTAGAAGGAACTCTTGGAAGTAGAAATTTATAATTTAACGCTTCCGGACATCAGTCGCATGAAAAGTGTTGAAACCTAAGAAAACTAAAGACACAAGCATGTACAAAAACCAGGAGATGACAAAGAAGCAAGTAAACAAGAAAAATGGAGACTCATGAAGTGCAGTACTAGTTCTATGTTTTTAGCCGCTTTTGAGCTTGATCTGATTCCTCTCTGCAGCCTGCATCTCTTCGATGTCCCATCGCTTGATGGCTAGAGGGGGTATTCTCATGATCCTGGACAATGAAAGAATGATAGCATTACCTATACTTCTTCATACCAAAAACTGTTTTTTGTTCAACTCCAAAAAATTGGCTGTAAAAGTTGTCAGCAAAAAAAAAACTTTTTTTTTTTTTTGAAAAATGGACTGTCAGGCAACATCTAGTGCTCCACTAGCTCAGGAAAAAAGACAAAGAACCGTTAAAAGATTCCACTTGGTCGAATTTGAATTCCCAAACTTCTTAACAGTCTTTTTGGCAACCAGGGGAGTGAGTGATGAGATTGAAGGGTTCAAACGATAGGAATTGGAAGATCCTAAATCCTGGTTAACCAACTCTCCAACAAAAAACCAACTCTCCAACCAAAACCAATGGGCCTGATTTATATATATACCTTAGCAACGGATGTTCCAGAAATCATGCCTCTGTCTGCACGCTTCCCAAGATCAATCTGCACTGCGACATTGGCCTGTGACAGGTCCACCCCCGCACTGTGCAGTGCTTGTGTCAAAGTGTTCAACAACCTGGCCAGCACCAAACCAATCCGTCATCAGCTTATACTTTAGCACCAAAACCCATGAAAGCCTTTGGGAAAAAGGCTGTAAGCATATGCCGTGGGTACCAGATAACATAAGAGAACAATAAAACCTAACTGGAAATGGGGCTGAGACACATTTTTCAGACTTCCAACTTTTGATTGATATATAATCAATAAATTTTTTGAAAAACTATAAAATGAAGGGAAAAATAATAATTAAAAAAAAAAAAACAGTGAAATGATGATATAATGCCCAAACAGCCTGATTTAACATCTATACAATATTACTCCTGATTCATAAACCACAAGAGAAGCCTTACTGAAATATTAATTAAGGTTGGGAAGTTTCCTAAAACAAGTCAGAAGTTAAACACACTAACAAAAAAAATGTACAAGCTATATGCCTCATTGAAACTGTGACTAAGCTTCTTAGAACCACAAGTCCAAAATAGATTGTCAAGGAACAGTCTGTCACACATCATATCTGAGACAAGAATAGAGGTACAAGAACTGGACAGAAAAAAGCAAACATGATGGGACTCCATATATAATAGTAGTCAAACTATAAAGGTGCTATGCCAAATATTTCTAAATCTCAAGAAGGCGGCTCATAGTTACTGAAAACAAGAAACTCCACAAACTTCTATTAATACCCACCCTTGAGAGTAAACGCTTGAGATGCTAATTGTTCCCCCTTCAATTATCAGCTCCTCCCGTTGGCTCAGTGCTTCACTAGTCATGGGACACTCAGTTGATAGTGCATCAGAAACTGGTCCCTCAAGAGGATGGGCTTGCACGCCATCACCTCTGACAGAAGCAGGCATGGGCAGAGGTAATCCCTTGTTTCCTAACTCAGGTTGATCCATTGATTTGCAGGTGATATCCCTGCTAGGATCAGATTCTACAGGTTTCTGTTTGCTTGCAAGCGTGGTTGGGGTTAGAGAGACATTATTCTCATCAAACTTCCCAGGAAACGCTGACCCCATACCAGAACCATTCTTTATGGTTTGAGGGTGACCAACAAAACTCTGAACACGCCAGTGACTATTTCTCTGTTTCAAGTAGGCGACTGAACAAGTTAGCAGTGACAAGAATTTCAACAGGCAAATAAACTTCCAATTAAAATGCATTCATCAATTCCTCTCCACCACCAGTACGATTCCATTAGCAGTAAGAAAAAAATCAATAACCAGAAACAAGCTGTCTCTTAAATCAAGAAATGAATGCCTGTGTTATTCAATACTTCAGTAAATACAAGTATGCAGGTCGACCTAGACAGTTTTTCTCCAAACTGAGTTGGAGTTGGAGGAACTTCCTCCAACTCAGTCTCTAAAAATGACATGTATCTCTCGAGCATGTGAAAAACACAAGTTTTTTTAATAGTAGAGGCAAAGTTGAAATAAATCTTATTAAAAAATGTGCATCTCGCATGCTATTAAAAAAACTGGATACATGTCATTTTTATAGATTAAGTTGAAGGAAAACTCTAACTGGTCAACCTTTGGCACAAACATTGCATGAATGCAAGTATAAGCAATTTACCCATGGCATCAACTTTGTGGGCTCAGAACTCCATCCCTGGTAAGAACCCTCATACTTTTGTACCTTCTCTTGTAAATATTGAACATAATCAATCACCTAAAATGAAACTGTGATCAGCAATCAATATAAGCACAAAAAAGTAACAACTAATTCTAAAAAATGTGTACTAGTTTATTCACTAAAAACTTACCTCTACTAGGAAGGATGCCGTATCTCTCTTTTGATCACTATGGGGTATGAGATCTCTCAATATCTGGAATCTGAAAGAAAAAGGATTAAGCTTCAAAAAGGTCTATTGGCATCAGACTTCATAAGATATATTATAAAAACAAACCACACATTCAAACATATCAAAATCTTTCAAAAACTCCTCCTCAACTCCTAGTAGAGCAACCTATAATTTTACCAGTTACAAACATAAAACTTGACAGGCTTGACATGTAACTACAGTTGGTCTGGCCATGACATAACAATGTACAGTTTTTACCTCAAACAGAACCAAGCCATGCAAGCTTCATAAGTAGTACATCCTTCTTTCCTACTCAAGCCGCAATATTGAATCTTTTTTTTTTTTTTTTTGTGTGTGTTTATAAAAACATAAGAGACAAGGTGAACAAATGACATGATTAGCTTCAGATGGATTACATTACAAGTAGTGTAGCACAAAACATGAAAATTGTCAACCTTTTGGTCTCTTACCAAAACTAAAATCTGAATAGAGAATGCCACAAAAAAAAAAAAAAAAAAAAGGCCCACAAAAACCATAAAATCAGATACTGAAATTGATTCTAGGACACATGCCAATTAAATTGGAAATAGTACACATACCAATTAAATTGGAAATAGTGCCACCCAGGACCAAACTTATTGTCAAACTGGAGTAATCCAACTATACTATTCGACTATTCTGTTCTGATAAGTGATCATACCCAATACACCAGTTTTCTGTGCAACATTTGCAACTCTGATAAGATTTGGTCACAGTCCATACCATTCAACATTTGCAATTGATTGTTGTGAGGTCTCTGTTACTTTGAGTCTGCTTGCATAATGTAGGACCCATGGGGCAGTTTTTCTTCGTAGAATCAAACTCATCTAAGTTCATTCTCGAGCCAGGGGGAAATTCCTTCAGGCTATGAATTGTAGAACGTGGGAAGGATTAATCGATTTCTAGAACAAAACGGTGGGGGGCGGGCAACTCAGTTAACCTCTCCCATGTGGGAAATCAAAACCCTCCTCTATGTCCAGAATTAATAGATTTCTAGTTTTTCCGGATTAGGAAGAGCATTTCCCAGACCTGATTCAATGTTGTCTTCCTCAACCCTTATAAGATCATTTTCCATTTTACTTGACAGTGCGGGTATGTCTAGAGGATCATGCTCATTTAATTTGAAAACATGTAGTTGAAAGCAGAGGGTTTTGTAGAAATAGTGAAACAGTAGTGGGATTCATCAGTTCCTAGGCGCTCCTTGTTTTGTCTTTACTAGTAAACTAAAACTTTGAAATTGACTTAAAGCGCTGGAAAAAAGGTCTTCGATAATGTCAACAAAAGGAAGAAATCCTTATTGGAGGAGATCCAGTCTCTTTATCACCTAGAAGAGGAGAGATGTTTTGTAGAAGAGGAGAGAGTCAAGAGGGCTAAGGCGAAATCAGATTTGGAGAATGTTGCCTTATGCAAGAAATTAGCTGGGGGGCAGAAGTTTTAAAAGAAGGGGATCACAACACGAGATTTTTTTCACTGCCTTGCCAACTCTTACTTCAACTCCAATCTTTGCATTGACGATATTGTTACCTCTACCCATGGGGAGATCAATGATACCATCATTCAGTATTACAAAAATATCTTTAATGAAACAGTTACCTGGTGGCCTAAATTAGATGGTTTTGCGTTTCCTTGTTTAGACTCCGCCAAAGCAAATTGATTTGAGAGACCATTCCAAGAGGAGGAAGTTCTTCAGGCTTTGCTTAGCATGGATGGTGACAAGTGGTCAGGCCTTGACGGCTTCACTATTGCTTTTTTTGGTCTTGTTGGGCTATAGCGAAGGATGACCTAATGTGTGTCTTCCATAATTTTCCTGACATGAGTTGTTCAGGAAGAGCCTCAACACTACATTTATTGCTCTCATCCCAGAAAAGATTCGGTAATTGGAAGCAATGGATTTTAGACCTATCAACCTAGTGGGGAGTATTTATAAGAATATCGTGACTCTTTCCTTAATCTGCAATATCCTTGAAAACCCACCCAGGGGAGGTAGATAGAATGCATGTGGATTCCAGTTAGCAATCACGACATTGAAGTGAAGAGCTATTATAAATCTTTATAGTATGGAGAGCATGGTTTGTTCCCCTGGAAAAGTGTTTGAAAGGTCAAGGCCCTGCCACGCATTGCTTTCTTTACTTGGACGAAAAATTTGGGTAGAATCCTCACAGTTGATAATCTTGGAATGCGAGGTTTCACCTTAGTAAACTAGTGTTGCCTATGCAAAAGAATGAGGAGACCGTAAATGACTTCCTCATCCATTGTGAGTACACTAGTGATCTTTGGCACTTGGTTCTCAACTTATTCAGAGTTTCGTGGGCTTTGGCTGCAATCTATGTTCCTAATTTTCCCTCTCTCAATCTTCTAAATCTTGTTAACTTTAAAAATTTTCAACACCTTTAGGGTGGCTGCGTCTCTTGTACACTTTTCATGTACCCATGCTTTGCCTTTTTTTCAATAAATTATTATTCATAAAAAATTAAAAAATAAAAAATAAAAATAAAATAAAAAAAATCAATGATAAACCCGTTTACAAAATGGTAACTAGCCAACTAACACCCAGATCAAAGATAGAAGAAAGACTTTAGAACTATGATAGAGCCAAAGGGAATGTAGATATGACAACAAACAGCAAAGTACCTTCGCATCATATTCTTAATTTTGATTTTTTTGTGAAGAGAATGAGCTTGATATGATTTATCGAGAAACAGAAGTTCCTCATATAGATTAAAAAGAACATAAATAGAAACACATGCTCAAAACCATTGATTTTATTGGACAAATTCCTATGTATGGAATAACACAATTTTTTGTCCAAAAAGAAGGAAAACACTTCAAGCTTCAAAAAATTTGGGATCTCATCATATATATATCTATATATTCTGTATTGTAAAAGATAAAGAAGCTTCGATAGTACTGGACTTATACAAGGCTAAAATAATTGCATTCATTAGCACCTTTCATTCTTGCAACTCTTGCCAGCAAACGAGATTGATGAAATAAGGCAACATAAGTTCACCACCCATTAATAAAACAATTAAAAGGAATTGGATGAAATATGGCACCATGAACAAGACAATATGACTTTCATGCGGTCTCTGTCCATCACATATCAAAAAGTCAGTTATTTAATGTCCCTTTCCCTCTCAGTTCTCAAAGAAATCAAAATGCATGCAGTGATGAAGATAATGATATCAATAAAAAGTTTTCATAAAACCATAAAGCCTTGTGATGTGAAGGAAAAACACTAATGTATTACACTCAGGCTACAGCCCAACCCCACTATGTGATATTCTACCTGTAACAAAAATTCGAATGGTGTGATATGCTACCTAAAACCATGAAACCTCGTGATGTGAAGGAAAAATGCTAGTGTTTTGGTCTACAGCACACACCCTACAATGAGTAATAGGTTGCCAGTAACGAAAATTCTAATGGTGCAGCCCATTGATATTAGATATTCATGACAGTGATCACACATACAAACACCTCATAAAAGGTAAGGCAGCTAAATCCAATAACGACACCAAGCTACTAACCTTCAAAAACTGCAGAGTAATTGTTATTAAAGACTGCAGTTCCTAGATTCATGGTTATCAAAAAATTTACTCTACAAAAGATTTGAGGCTATACTGATATGACATCAGGGAATGTACTAAACAGGAAAGACAGTCAAATATACCTCTCGTTGATTTTGCTCCTCCTCCTCTGCTCTGTGACCGAGTGTTTAGATCGCATTGCATTAGCCTTATCATCGTTCTTGGCATCTGGTTTCAGCGTCAAAATCCCCACATAAGAACTCAAATTTCAAAACGGACAAATGAGGCGCAGTCAGCAGTAAAGTCCCAATATTCCAAAAAACAAAAATGAAAACATAAAAGAAATAATAATAATAATAGGAAACGAAAAAAAAAAAAAAGTTTAAAATTTTACCCTTTTGTAAAACAGTTCAGACCAAACATCCTCAGCAAACAAAGTCGAAAAACCAAATTTTAAGACACAAACGTCCATATTTTTATTTTGCAGTAAATACAAGCCTCTATATCAGTTTCCAAATTCAAGGGACACTGAGAATTCGACAATTATTAACATGTGAAACCAAAATTAGCCCGAAAGAGATTGCACTATGCTTGGCTTCAAAACAAATTTAAGAGCAAACAATACCAACAACAACAACAAAAACCATCGATTTATTACATAATCTCGTACAAAGGAAAACGGATCTCCCAGAATTGGATCTAACACAACACGTACAATGTCAAGGCGAAAAACACAAAAGGGTTTGTCTGAATACGGGAGAAACCTTTGCTGTTGGCGTTGTTGTTGTTACCAGTGGAAGAAGTGCCATCTTTCTTGGAGCTGAACTCTTCTTCCTCGTACTCCTCGTCCTCCTGATTACCCTTTCCTGTTCTCATCCTTCTTTATTATGAAAAAATACTATTTCTTTCTGCTCAGATTTTCCCTATGAATCTGAAAAAATATTAAAAAATAAAAAATAAACCCACAAAAAAAGATAAAAGATAAGACTGTAAGATGTAGGGAAATAAAGGAGACACAGAAGCTGGAGAAATAACCTCTGCAAGGGGTGAAAAATGGGAAAAGAGTTTAACTTCAAATGGTTCGCCGGCTGAGATTTCAAGACTGCGATGAAAGTTGGTATTTTTCTTTCTCTTTTGGGTTCGCCGGTGATAACAGCAACGGTCAAGCTATGCCTCCGGCTCCTCCAATGCCTTCCGAGTCACCATGGCTCATTCTGGGAGAATTGGATGGAAGCAAGAAATCGCATGTGAGTTTGCTCACGTGCTTCCCGTGAGGTTAATTTTTTTTTTAATGAATAATACAAGGAAAGGTGAATTCCCGTGAGTTAGCCTGCCTTCCATTTTTTGTCTTTTTTCTTCTCTTTTTTTTTTTTTTTTTTTTTCTCAGTATTTTACCCAAAAATTACAATTTATAAAACCGGCAACATAAGACTGTCTCTAAGAGATAGCTCAATCATCTGTGTATCACGTCTCATGAAGTGAAGGTCACTAGTTCGAATCTTCTCTCTCCCTTAACACACACAAGACTGTCCCTAAATGATAGCTCAATCGGCTGTATATCACGCTTCATGAAGCAAAAGTCACTAGTTCGAATTCATCTTCCCCTTTCCTTGTGTGGACATGTTAAAAGAAGTATCAAAAGTGTAGAAAAATAAAAGATGGTTAGAAAGATATGATCATATATTTGTATAAAAAACTTGGTAAAAATATCAAAAGTGTAGAAAAATAAAAGAATATATTAAAATAATCCTAAAGGTAAAGAATTGAAATATATTGGATGATACACTGGACATTTACCAAAATTATATAAATTTTGATTTAAAATATTTTATTACGGAAAAAAAAAAGAAAAAAAAAAAAAAGTTTGATCGATATTTTAATTATCAACAAGCTAATTAACGATAATTGTCAAATCCTTTTATTTTATTAATCTTTAAAAAATTTAAAATTTCATCAATGATCTCGACACCTTAATGTTGGTATTTGAAGTTATTTGCATGTGTTCCCTTACTTTTTCCAAAAGAAAAATTTTGATTTTATGTATAAAATCATTTTCCTTTATTAATTTATTAATAGGATCATGGGTTATCGAGAAGGTTGGCGAAAGGATCAACTATAATTTTGTGTCCGAATTTTAGGAAAATGAGAGAAGGGTACGGAGTTCAAGTGCCCTAGGCAGCTCGAGTTTATAGGGCCAACCTGCTTAAGGCAAGTGATCAGAGTCTCGCAACCTCTGATAAAGAAATTTAGAGAATAATAATCTTATGTTAGCTCAAAAAAAAAAAAATAATAAAGTGGGTATCCTTCTTTCATGCAGGGCCAGCTTGTCATACAGGGAACAACCAAATTCAGATTATGGGTTGGTAGAGGACTCTAGGCACCACCTCAAACAGTTGTATACTTTTATTTAGGGAATCGTTGAGAAATAAATTGATTAAATACAGATTAGGGAATCGTTAACGTTGTATAATTATTCATCATCATGAAAATTTTGTCATAATCTGAAAATTACAAGAATACTCCTAAAACTGGAAGATAAAGACAAATAAAAATATACAATTGGGTAGCTAGCTGGTAATATTTAAACTATATTAACCGGACTTTATGAGCAGAAGAGAAATGTTTAGCAGCAGCAACCATGGTGGCCTCTGGCCCGCTGGGAGACGCAGCTTTTGTACTCTTTATAATTTCGTCACCTTCACCGGAGGCCCTGAAGCATATTGAAGCTAATGAACTCATGAAGATATTTGACCAGTACCGTGGACTGATCTCTTTATTATCCTTGCCCATCTCTCTTGCTCTAGCTCAACGTGTATATATATATATATAACTCGACAAAGATCAATTGGCCGGAGAAAATAATATTGGAGACCAAGTATATATTCAACTGCAAATATGATCAATTAATTGCTTGTACGTAGTTTGGAATCCATGTTTAATTGCCATTATATAAGCTCAGGTTTCTTGATGGTTACGATAAACCTACATGTGTAAAAGTTGAAAGCTCAAAGGGAAAGATCGTCGCAATTTGGTGATCATGTCTGTCAGCAAACCGTTCAAGTTGACCTTGTCTTAATTAGTACTATGTTGTTAGCAGCTGAAATTGTCGTTGACACATGTTGCATATATTCTGCTATTGCTTGGCTTGCGAAATCAAGGAAACTTCTAGGCACTATATATATATATAGTGCCTAGAAGTTTCCTTGATTTATATATAATTTATTCACCAAAGGCCGATGAAACTTACACTTTTTTCTCCAGTTGAATTTAAAAAAATAAAAAATAAAAAATAAAAATACAGATTATGCAGATTATGCACCGAGTCAACCTTCAAAGCATGTCAAGGGAGGCCAGACTGACGAGAATCTCCGCTAAGCACGAGTATGATTTCGTTAAAAATTAGAAGTTTGACGAAAAGCAGAAAACGTGATACATATTATATATTATTTGATTATTCTACTTGAGAAATATGGGGTTCGTTGATCAAGCTCTTGGGTCTTTTTTTCTTTTTTTTTTTGTTTGTTTGAAAAGTGTTTTGATGGAATATCTGTTAATGTTTTTACTTTTTTTCTAAAAAGTAAAATCTAAAAAGCATTATCGAACGAACCCGTCTTTCTCAAGACACGCTTTCTGGGTTTTTTTTTTTCTCTTCTTTTAAGAAATACAAAGAGAAAGAAGGTAATGCATGCCAGTTTTTTAGCATACCAACCATAATAAAAATGTCATATCTTCATATTCTAATATCGGATAAATACAATTTTAATAGCAATAGCAAGCTTATTCAAAGGGCTACAAATTCATATTTCATGAAGACTTCCTAATTTCAACGTTTAATGAGTTATAATGGGTCACAAAGAAAAATATAAGAATTATTCTCAAGAGCTTCAGTTGAAGTCCCGGTCAATCCTCGTCCAACCAATAACGGGTTTTAGTATTTGTAAGGTTTCATCTCTAGTCTCATTTGAACGAGACTTAATTCCGTTCGAACAATATCGCAATTTGGTGTTTTATTTCGTTTTTTTTTCTTAGGGTTACAGTTCTATATTCCATGTTAACTCAATAAAGGTGTTTCAGGCTGCAATTTATGTTGTATTTTTGTCTGTTTAGGGTTTAGAAGCTCCCTAGCTAGCTAGAATTGGATTTTCTTCTATTTTTCTACAAATCTTTTAATAATTTTCTTGATTTAATTTGGGAAAGAATTGTTATTCTTTTATATATATATAGGTTTAATTTACCCATACTACGTCATAAGGCTAGGGGGGAAGCACGCGTTTATAGAGGATAAAACTGAAATACATCTTTGAATGCAAATTCTAAGCTAATTTGACAGGTGATATAATGATTGCTTCATTACTTTGCCTTCAAGCCAAAGCCAAAAGACCATTTGACTTGACTATATATTGTTAAATCATCACTAAATACAAGACTTATCTATCACCTTTTCCTTTTTGGTCTGAGACCAAGTCCATGAATCTCGGTTGCAACAACTATATATATATATGGTATCACAGTGGAATAATGGGCCGCGTGGCAAGACAATGGGCCTGGGCATGGGCCTGGGCCTGGGCATGGGCCTGGGTACCAACAGCCTGTTATGGACTGTAAAATCTATAGGGCCGGGGGGAAAATGGGTACTTGCTTGCACCCCATCCTATTAATTATAAACTGCTTTTAAAGCTCAGTGAATTTGACCCACAATTGAATTAGACTGATGACAAGATTGGGCCTTTTAGTAATTACTGGTATCAACAGTGGCATAATGGACATTAAAACTTTGCTAGGCCCTGTAGTAATTACCCTACAATAATCCCATGTACGTGCGCGTCTTGTTGGAAAAGGACGTACTTTAATTATTGGCATGAATTGCATTAATTTTGAATGAGATCGATGATCATGCTATGTGAATGGAATGCATACTCTAACCACATCGTTCCATATGCATGCATATGCATAACTACATTTTGCTAAATTTTATGCTCATTTATCCGGCACATACTTGTGTACGTACATGTATAGCATACTACTGTACAAAGCAATGGCTTCATGTAAGAGGAAAAGAGCAGTGATTTATATAACACTAGCGTGCACATTGTTCATACACACCGAAGTTATATAAATCACTACTTAAGAAGAAAAACTTTGGGTGAAGATAAGCATGCATGGCCATGAAAAAAGAAATTAACAAATCCTCATTCAAATTCATGGAGGGTTTATCTGTTAAAAATGGCTCGTCCACAGTAGTACACGGCGGTCAAAAGGCCGCAAATCAAGGCAAACAATAGGGCGTGTGGGTGCGTGGAAGATTGAGATTTCCAATAATTTATTATCATTATCACATTGTAATTGTGTAATTGTAATGTGAGGGAGTTCTTTTTATAAATAACACCGGCGTGCACACTGTTTATGCACACCGGTGTTATATAAATCACTATTCAAGAGAAAAAACTTCCAGTGAAAATAAGCATGCACGTGGTCATGAAAAAGAAAATTAACAAATTCGAATTCGAATTCATAGAGGGTTTATCTATTGAAAATGACTTATCTACGGTAGTACATGGCGGCCAAAAGGCCGCAAATCAAGGCAAACAATAGGGCGTGTGGGTGCGTGGAAGATGGAGATTTCCAATAATTTATTATCGTTATCACATTATAATTGTGTAATTGTAATGTGAGAGGTTCATATAAAATCTCTTTTATCCCGATAAATTTTGAATCATCTAAAATTTGGTCAAATATGGACAACATTGTCTGCGGCAGCCAATGAAAGTTGAACATGTGGAATCTTTGTGTTCTTTCTTGGGTACAGCACTTCTAGGGCAGAGCAGCAGGTCGTAAAAAACTTACAAATCAAAATAACTAGGCCCTCTTCACGTACGTTGAAAAAGCAGACATTGATAATGTTCATAGTACTGCAGCTTCCTTAGAATCACAGCAACATTAATATATATTAAACCCCACCACAATATTTGGAACCGTTGTTATCGTTATTGATCAGGAAACCTAACCTTCTTCTAACCCTAGTCATGGTGGATATATATATATATATACACGAAAACTGCATATTTAAACACCGCCCAGAAAGAGTGGTATTAAATTAAAACAGCAGGCTCACCACTACTTGACCAGTAGAGGAGAATCCATGTGCGCCTCCACCACCGCCCGCCCACAGAATAATTCCGTTTGAAGATTGCTTTTTTTTTTAGCGAATCATACTACAAATTTGTCTGTTCCGTACAGAAATAACTTTGCTCCATCCCTTTGAGTTTTGTCCGTTGTGATTTGTATGCGCTTACAAAATACAATGTATGCATCTGGTCGCTATCACACTGCATGCATTTTGGGTTTTCTCAGGTCTTGCCAGTCAAAAGAAAACTAGGATTAATGGGGTTAGATTAATTAACCATAGTCTTTATATTCTAGTGTTAAATATATTATGAATATATTGGAGAGCGGAAGAATAAAGAGAGAAGAGAGAGAGAGCGGAAGTATATAATAAACTACATCTCTTCTATTGATGATATGATTACAGGAGCCTCTATATATAAAGAAACTATGAGTAATAAATAAGAAACCTTAAAATATATAAGTCAACATAATAGAATAATATCAAATATTTTAACATGAATAAATATAAAAGTAAGAAATTAGAGGACTCCATACCATGTCATGCATCTAGGAAACTGCAGTACAGTGTAATCTTTTATTATTAATGAAAAAAAAAGGCCATAACTTTGCATATATCTAGTTCATCAACCTAGCTAATAAACTTCTAATAATCGACAAAACATTTAAATCCAATTTTCCACTAACTGAATAGATCTTAGATTCCACTAATACTTGAAAACAAACACACATTTTTTAAAATTAGTATATAATTAATATTATTCTAGAGTTTATAATTTTAAGTAATTTTTTAAAAAAATAATACTTATCTTAATTAATCCTACTGGTACATCAACATCGTAAAACACGGAAGAGGATAAGGTTTGTTGTCGCTTGATTCGCATTTCGTTCAATGCATTATGATTCAGTGAAGAGTTTTGGAGCAACACAAAAATTATTTGTACGTTTGGTTTTATCTATTCCAAACCAAGGGCCGAGGGCGAGAGGCTCGGAGAAATTTCCCAATACGTACGTATTACAGGTTGGTTCGTAAAAGTTAATCAAATAGTGACAGGAACACGTGGCAGGATAATACCGACAGATCAGATAATACAGTCATGACCCACGAGTTACCATCACATGCAGTACGCACCAGTCTCCGGCTTTTGTTGACTGTACGACACAGTGGGATCTGTGACCGGACGGTGGGATCGGATTCTCTACGCTCACGATAAACCTCGCTAACTGATCGTAGCCATTGAATCATTATTCACGGTTGGATTTTTTCGTGTCAAGTTGATTATCTTAAAATAAAAGTACTTCTTCTTCTTACGTGTGATATCTAATGCTTTAATGTTTGTGACGGGCTCCTGAGAGACCAGAAAATTGATAACGCCCCGTCAATGGACGCACGTCCCATGTGCCGACGTGCACGTAACGACTTCTTTAATCGTGCAAAATGACGGTAAATTTGACCAACCAATATTATATTGCTTCTATTCGAAGGGCAAATATTTAAATGGATTTTACTAAAATATCTCTTATCAACAATACTTGAGTGTTCACCTTTTTCTTTTTTATTATTAAAATTATACAATAAAGTAACTCTTCTCATCTCCAATGTTTATTATGTAACAATCAACTTAAATATAAATTAAATTCATGTGGTTTATCATCTTATCAAATATCTCTTTTGGATTTCAAAAGTCACAACTTCGATCGGTCCTATGTGTTTTTTAACATTTGTTAAAATGATCTTTCCATAATCAAAAAATTAACAAAATTTTTACCACGTGTATAAAAAGTTATGTAAAGGTAAAACTCATAAAATGTTGTCACATGTACATTCTTATCAAATTAACGTATCATTTTAAAAAGTGGTAGTTCAATCGACTGAGACCACATCTAATGAAATGAAGGTCACTAGTTTGAATTCTTCCCTCTTCTTATGCAAAATGAAAAAAATATATATATATATATGGTAATGAAGAGAATCTCCACTATAGGTGGTGATCACTCTTTAATACATGGTTTGCAAGAGACCCCAACCTTGTAGAGGTGGTCACATGAATAGGGTTGTTCCCTACGACCTGCCTTGTCCCGTGCTAGAGTGGGTCAAGGAAGAAGTGAACCCCCACTCTGCGGGTGGTTCATGGTGGGATTGCCCCATCTTTGCAGGATGATTGTGGGACTCCTTCCACTTTGTACAGGTGGATTAAAGGGTTGGAGAGTTCCATGTGACCCGCCCTATCTTGCCTTTGGGATGGATTGCTAGGGACCCCACAAACCCTTGTAAGGGTAGGGATCCTCTGCAAGCCTCCTCAACAAGGGTAGGGGAGGGTCATTAGAAAACCCCCACCTTTACTCGCAGAGAGAATTTTCTTCAATATCACATCTTTTTACTATTTTTTTTTTCTTAAAATTGATAGGACTTTTAAAATAAACATAAATTTAACGGTAAAAAGATGTTGTTACTTGTGTCATAGTGAGAATGATGTGGCTATTAAAATTACCATTGGACTTGTGATTAACCATTATTGAATTTTGATCAAAAAGTAATTTTTATAACTACATTATTCTAGTAGGACATAAGTAGGCCTGTTAGAATTACTCAATTATCTTCTATTCATTTGAATTGGATAATATTCGATTAGTTATATTACAAAGATATTTTTATATTTTTACTCTTTGAAAGAATAAAAATACTATTCCAATATAACTAAAATCCTAATTCATATTAAATTGGGATTCTTTCATCTTATTAGCAAGGAAAGCAGCATGTGATTTTATTGGCTAAAAAAGCATAGACAAAGAAATCCATATATAAAGCAGTGTACTCGAGTGGCTGAGTGACTTTCTCAAAACCCCATAAGTAAAGAAACTAAGAAAGCACCCAGCATTGGTTGAATAAACTCATATCTTCATAAATAATTAAATATCACATTTTTTCCTGATAATTTCTATAATATAATTAACTTATTCTGAATCATCAACATGGAGGGTACAAATATGTCAATTCATGCTATCTTGGACCCATTCAAATCACGAACTCGCACTTTCCACCACTGTCTGCTGCTGCCTAACGATAACGTGCACTCCCACTCCCTGACAATGATACCATTTAGGGAAACACAGGATCTTTTGCCATTTCCTTCCAATGCGTTGTGAACCGTCAGATCCTTCTTCCCTGATAGATCGAAACGGCAGCAATAATCACCTGGTACTGAACTTTCCCTCACCACGCCACCCATTGAATTCGAACCCTACGATCATTAATCACCTGAAAGAACTTCAGCATCCCTCTCACATTAGACCAAAAAAGAAAAAATATAATGCTATACTTCACACCATAGTTACAGTACACTGACATGATATGGGTTCATAACCTTTAGATTATCATTATTTTTTTTTAAAATGCTATATTTTTAGTGTATACTTTTTGATGAAAATTGTTTTTTTTCCAAAATAAAAAACTGCGATTTTTTAAAAATACCTATTAAGCCATTCGACGTGGAACATAAATTCTCTCAAATTTATTTAAATTAAATAATATCTAATTAATTATATTAAAAATATATTTTCATCCCTCATTTTTTTTATGAATTAACTAATTAAATAATATGATATTATTCTGCTCAAATAAACTAGAAAAAATTTTAACACATTTTACGGACCTGAGTGAGGGGTGAATGCGGTATTCTAATAAATTAGTCGACTATCGGATCGGCAAAGAAATTGCAAACACACCCGACGGTGACCCGCCACGTCATTGTCCAATCCTTTATCTCCACGTCCCCAACCCATCCCTCTCTCCCCTCACCCCACACAATCCCCACATTTAAACCCATCTCACGTCCCAGATTTACTCACCGCTTCCAGATCCAGCGGCCCCGGATACGTGTTCTAGAGCCTTCGTCGAATCACAACCTAGGCATAAACCAGAGAGCAAGAAAGAGAGAGAGAGAGTGAGGAGTCAGGTTTCTAACCAGGGTTAGTTTTTTAACCGGGCTTTACGCGCTGAGTTAAAGAACAAGCAGAGGGCGAGTCACACAGAAAGCGCAGAGAGAGAGCAGTAGAACAAAGACAGGAACAGAGACAAAGGGCTTGTGGATTGGAGGGCTATAATTCTCCCGACCCCCGAGTCAACTGGGACCGATTCCTTGCCCTTGAACCACCCTTCTGATTCCTCTGACTCGGCACTTTAGCCCCGTTTGGGTTCTTCGTCAAATTGAAAGGTCCTCTAAAGGCCGGCGTCGCTCAGATCTCTCATTCTGGTAAGTCTCTCCAACATTTCTTTTCTCTATTCAGGGTTTCGGAGGTCTCAACAACGTTAACAGAAATTTTCCCACAATGTTTCCCCCAATTTGATTCTGAAGATATCCATATGTTCTGATGGTATCGAAATAATGTCGTCAAAAGCTGTATTTTGGGGCCACCTGAGACATTCCCTTTTCTTACATTTCTCTCCGTGACCAAACGTAGCTTCGACGATTTTATCGAAATATCCGCTTTAGTGTCCAGTTTTTGCAGTTTCCTTACGTTTTCTGCACTTGGTGGTTGTTCAAGTAATAGAGGATTTGTTTTGGAGATAAGACAATTTTAATCAAGTAAATGCTCGGAGGTTCTTGTGCGACAGTCGATAGAGGTTCTGCATGTATTTGCGGTTCCGAGATCTGAACGGTTCTTTAGATTGGCGAAGATTTCAGACCTGCCTTATTTAAAACCAGTAGCGCGCATCGGTTCATTTTCGATTTTTTTTTTTTTTTGGAAATGGGTCAAGAGTTTTGTTGATCTTAGTCCAAATTAAGTGAATTGCTAATTTAGACTCAGATTCTTACTGTGACTTGGCCATTTATGTGCTATTTGATACCGTTAGAATTTATTTTTGAATCAGTTGTAATCGCTTTTGCAGATTCTCGCATTATTTGGCGCAATGGCTCCCTGGATGTAGCTAGCATCGAGCTACATCTCGTTTCTCCCTTTGTTTTGTGTTTTGGTTCTTAGAGAATCTTGGGTGGGATTTGAATTTGAGTTTGTTGATTGATGATTGTTGGGGAGACTTGCTCTGCTCTCGAACGATCGCGGTCGGCTTTGGAGTTGGGTGTCTTCTTGGGAGGGAAGGAGATCTCTTCCACTGCCACCTCTGTTGCCGGCTGCGTTAATGTCTCGTGAATTGGACAGTCCTGTTCAGACCCAGATGGCAGTGGCAATCTTTAAGAGTCCGCTTGGGGAGTGCCATGGGAACAGGAGAATGGATGGGAAACAACAGCCTGCTGGGAGGAGACGGGTTTTTGTGCAAACTGAAACTGGGTGTGTTTTGGGGATGGAATTAGATCGCTGTGACAATGCCCATACCGTGAAGAGGAGGTTGCAGCTTGCCCTTAATGTCCCGACCGAGGAGAGCTCACTCACTTTTGGGGATATGGTGTTGAAGAATGATCTTAGTGCCGTACGAAATGATTGCCCTCTTCTTCTTACACGGAATCTTATGCATAGAAGCTCGTCAACCCCTTGCCTGTCTCCCACTGGGAGGGATATCCAGCAGAGAGATCAGAGCAGTCCCATTGAGGTATTAGGCCGGTCAAATCGCTTTACTAAAATGAAACCACTGGTCAAGGACATTGTGAAGGCAATTAAGATAGGTGTTGATCCTGTTCTTGTTCATGGTGGACTTGGCGGTGCATACTATTTTAGGAATAGCAGAGGTGAGAGTGTTGCAATTGTGAAGCCTACAGATGAAGAACCTTTTGCGCCAAACAACCCAAAAGGCTTTGTTGGCAAAGCTCTTGGGCAACCAGGTTTGAAGCGTTCGGTGCGGGTTGGGGAGACGGGTTTCAGAGAAGTTGCGGCTTACCTTCTTGACTTTGAACACTTTGCAAATGTGCCTCCCACCGCCCTTGTGAAGATCACTCACTCAATCTTCAATGTCAATGATGGGGTGAATGGGAATAAGCCTCACAAGAAAAAGCTGGTAAGCAAGATTGCATCTTTCCAACAGTTCATCCCTCATGATTTTGATGCCAGTGATCATGGGACCTCCAGTTTCCCAGTTTCGGCTGTGCATCGTATTGGGATCTTAGACATTAGGATTTTTAACACAGACAGGCATGCGGGAAACCTTTTAGTTAGAAAACTTGATGGTGTTGGGAGGTTTGGTCAGGTGGAGCTCATTCCTATTGATCACGGCCTTTGCCTGCCAGAAACTTTGGAGGATCCATATTTTGAGTGGATTCATTGGCCTCAGGCTTCAATTCCATTTTCAGAGGATGAGCTTGAGTACATAAAAAATCTTGACCCAGTTCGGGAATGTGAGATGCTGCGTATGGAACTTCCCATGATTCGAGAGGCTTGTCTCCGAGTCTTGGTTCTCTGCACCATTTTCCTCAAGGAGGCTGCTGCTTTTGGTCTCTGCCTTGCTGAAATTGGTGAGATGATGAGTAGGGAATTCCGCCGCGGTGAGGAGGAACCCAGTGAACTCGAGGTTGTGTGCATGGAGGCAAGGAGGACCCTAGCAGATGAGGTGTTATCCCCTAAAGCTGATTCTATAACTGAGGATTTCCAATTTTATCTAGACTGTGAGGAACTGGAGCCAGAGTTTAGCCCAAGGATCGCACTAGATGATTATATGACAAGAGCACCTTTCCAAACTGGAATGGTGGGTGGTTATGGCCGCCGTTCACTATCTACACTAGAGGAAAGCATCAAGGAGGAGGATGAGGAAAGTGAAGGAGAAGAAGAGCAAGAGGGAATTGCAACTCTGCCAGCTCCTGAAAAGATCCCAACCATGTCAAAGCTTTCCATGTCGTTGAAGTATACCGTTTTAGGCGAGAAGAATCTAAAGCTCCAGAAACATGCTGGATCAAAACTTGAAAATGGCTACTTATCCAGTACATCGTCTGCACACAGGAGCGCAAATGAGCAGCTTCCTGCAGGCATGAGCTTCGTGAAGCTGGCAGACATGAGTGATGATGAGTGGACAATATTTCTGGAGAAGTTTCAAGAGCTGCTGGACCCAGCTTTTGAGAAACGGAAGTCTGTGACCATAGGTCAGAGGCAGAGGCAGAGGCTTGGTACTTCGTGCCAGTTTTGAGATCGAGATTCCTGTAGTTGCTTGACCGAGAGGAAAGAATAATAAGACTTTGTAGGCTTGTAGTTGTGGGGGTGAAGGATTTGTTAGGATAGGTTTGGTTTATGGGTTTTCTTGCAGGCAGTGTTTCTAGTTGGGAGCAACGGTATTAGTGGTTGCTGTAAATATTTTTGGTAACAACCAACTTGTGAGCTGGGTAGAATTTGGTGTATTCCTTTGTTTCGTTTCTTTTACTTTTTTTCTTTTTTTCTTTTTAATTTATTTTTCCTTCCACTCCATATGGACTTGTTTTATAAATAATTTGTAGAATGCCATTCCAAAAAAGAAAATGATGTGAATATAGTCTTCTGTGTTTCTTCGACTTATCAGAGAAATGGTGTTTCACTATTGTTTTCCCTCTATTTGTCTTGGCTTGTATCTTTATCCTGGAGCTTTGGTGGATAAACACTGGATTAACAATCACATGATGGAGAATGGGTCCGGTCAAGTTTGCTTTCTTACTTTTTCTTGTGGAATGAAATTAGTAGTCAATTTCACCTTCAACTTCAGCGTGCAGAAAGACTGCAAGTGCCTGTAATTATTTCCCAGGGAAGTGGGATCTCATCTCATAATGGATTTTGCTTGTTTATTGGTTAAGATGTTCAAGTTTTTCTTCCTTGGTGGAGGCCTATCTTATCATTAACTGGATTGCAATGAGTGAAACAAAGGGAAAATAAATAAATAAATTTGTTAATCTATAAAAAATGTATGTAATCGATTGCTTATAGTGATGTCTTGTATCCAAACTCAAGTGCTTATCATAATCACTAGCAAAGAAATGAATTCCACAAAAACAAGCAGCGCCCGCCTGCCCACCGCCGCCGTCTAAATTTTGTCGGATGTATTTTTTAGTCGGTAATGAAAAAGACGCAAGTCTTGTTTATGTCATGCTTTAATGCTTTGTTCAAATTAACAACTCAGGAGAAGGAATACAAACAGCCTTTGTCAATGCTGACATACGAGGCAAGAAAGATATTAGCAACCTATACAGAACACTTGAACAGAGGAACACTACCATATTTTTCCGGTCCCACGAAGCATCGGACCGATATAATTTCAAGGGCTGGCCCCTCAACCACTTGGCGGAGTCCGTCTATGCTCACGTACGAGTTTTTCTTTTTAGTTTGTTTTTCTTGTAGATATCCAGCGGATTTCCTGCAGTTTGTGCTTTTGATATCAGAAGCTTCTTGGGTTTTGCTATATTTGGCAAATGAGTGTTGGAAATTTGCTGATGTTTTTGTCTGGGATGCCGACTCCTAATAATGAATTAAGAATAAAGGAGTAATAGCTAAGGATTCTGCTAAAAAGGGGGAACTTGAGTGTGTTTCAGAATCTAGGAGCCCGTTTGTTACAAGCATATATATCAAAGAAGCTTGCTTAAAGATGGGTGGCAAGGGTAGCTTTCAGTGGTGGGGGGCTATCTATCTGTCTGTGACTGGCGACTGCAACAACAAACTTCATACTTACGGTAGCAGTCGAAGTTATCTACGTTGAGGATAGACTCGAGAGGTTTGTTGAAGGTTTCCATCTAACTTTTCTTTGCGAGCTGAAAAATTCCCTATATTTTAGGTGTACGAATAGGTGCTTAATTTGACTAGAGTTAACATGAAGGAATTAAAGAGAATATTGTATTGGCAGAGAGTATATATATATATATAATATATATTAGTCTGCAGCACAGTGAGTGAGGTGGACGTGGCTGCCTTATCTTTGATTTGAATTGTTTTGTTTTATACTGCAACTTGTCTCTGAGGTGTGGGGGTTCATGAATGTCTTTGTAGGTTTGTAATGCAAGATATATTGATGCATCAATGGAGGAGCATGGACAGACAAAGGTGGGGACTCAGATTTGTCCCTTTGTCTGTTCCTTCATAACATCTTGAAGCAAAAATAATGAAGTTTGGTAAAGATTTTTTAATTTTGACTCTAAACTGATTAAACATCTTACCATGTCTGCTGAGGTTGAGTTTTTACTTGGTGAAATTGGAATATAAATAAACAGTTTTCATCTCAGGACTCTTTTACTTTTAGGGAAAAATGTTATTGTACCTAGTTTTTGAGATTTTACCTTTTTATCAAATCCCCTTTTTAAGATTCACATCATTATTAAGTAGCTTATTCCATCTCTCTTCTATTAAATTTTAAAACGTTGCTAGTGACATGTGGTCATGCCCTATCATATCCAAAAAAAAAAAAAAAAAAGAGACGTGTTTATGCCCGTTAATTTACATCGGACACATGTTATATTGAATTAGTACCTCATTGACACATCAAACCAATTTGTCATCATAAAAAAAAAAATTTTAAAAAAGAAAAAATGAAAAAAAGGCAAGTGGTTGTGCAGTCACCACAAGCTAAGTGTTTTCGAGCTGTGCAACCAAACAAAGTAAATTTAGTCGAAGGTGGTCTTCGCTAGTTAATTTACATCAGACACATGTTATATTGAATTACTACCTCATTGACACATCAAACCAATTTTTCATCATCATAAAAAAAAAATAATAATAAAAAAAGAGACAAGTGGTTGTGCGGTCACCACAAGCTAAGTGTTTTCGAGCCGTGCAACCAAACAAAGTAAAGTTAGTCAAAGGTGGTCTTCGTAGCCTGCGCCAATTACCATTATTTTGCAATGGCATATCTTACTGACAAATACGATATCCATTATTTTGAAAGGCTTTCAGTGGTATAGCCATAATCAGGAACGAAATTAGCATTTAAAGTTTGTTTATGGCTGGTGAAAGTTTCCATTCCCAACATCTTGAGGCAGGAGAAGTCCTTGAACCACCATTTGGAAGTTGTTCATAAATTAACAACATATAGTTGATTTACAGATTTCTTGATGCAGCTTGTAGCCCATGATTGGGTTATGATAAAGTAGGTGCCATAAGTACCATATATATGGGCCTATTTGGACTCGTGAACTTGGGCTACAACTTCTAATTCTGATGGGGAATCACCTAAGTAACTCAATTAGAATCTCCAATGGACTTTTATTTGGAAAAACTTTGGGCTTCTACCTTACATTTTGGAGCTACAAGCCTATGAAGCAAAATATTTGGATATAACAGTTTTTATTTTGAGTCATTTATAAATTGATGTTACAGTTTATGATTAGTGAAATGATTAAGAGTACTTTATGGTTTGCACGTCAACTAATAATTAATTAAACCGACAACTTGTTTCATTATTTTCCAAATTATGGAGTTTCACCTCAATTTGTAAAAGAATTGTAGTACTCTTAACTGCACTCCAGCCTAAATCGCTGGCAAGCTTCAACTACAGCCTTTATACTAACAAAAAGAAGAAGAAGAAAACATGACAACAAAGATAATAGCAAATGACATATTGCTGCTTGTTTTTCTTTTTCCTTAGACTAGAGTACCCTTTATGGTTTAGAAAAATTATAACCACTCATAATTTGCCACTATAGATCTCTTGTTGTTTAGTTATTAGATCATTGGTTTAATAGTCATAATAAATTAGTCTTAATACAATTGGCCCACTAATCGAGGCTTCATGTGTGAACCTACTCGATCGTCTACATGATTGTGTTTGGGGTTTGGCAAGTAGTTTTGGAGCGTATGGAAAGCAGAAAAGCTCTTGATTGATGTCAAATAAAGTTGCATATGTAAATGGAACGATTCTTAGGCAAGTAAAGGTAGCAGAACAAAACCCCACAAAAGGATACATCTCAACATCCAATTTTGGTCCTCATTTCCCTTTCATGCATAACTTTAACGTGATGATCATAGCTAGCTAGAGCAAATACTTCTTATTGAAGCCCACCAACTATACATATATATATTATATGTATAAAAATATATAAATATTGGCCAGAATTTAATTAGTACAAATAGATATGAAATAATGAATGCATGTTAATTAGATGTGCCTCCAAGGTCTTTCAGCAAGGCCTACACATTCAGTGTACCTATAACAATCAACAAGATGATCGATTGTCAAACCAGCAGCTTGCATAAAGGAATACACAATCACAGGCCCCACCAGCCGGAATCCATGCTTTAGCAAATCCCTGCTAATGGCTTCTGCTTTTGGAGTCCTCAGAGGAACATTTCTTGGGTATCTGTACCTGTTGATCACTGGTTTGTGGTTCACATAACCCCACATGTAGCTACCAAACGATCCAAATCCCCTCACAATCTACACATTTAAGTTGAGAAAATTAAGTACAATGAGCAACCCTATTCAATTCATTGCATGTGACAGAAAGTGAGAAAACTTGCCTTCAATATGCATTTGGCATTGTCTACTATACTCCTTACTCTGCTCTCTGCTAACATTATTGCTTTGTCTGATGCTATGTCTGTAATCTCTTTCTCCCCCATTTTGGCCACAATATTTGGGTCGAATCCAGCAAAAGCTTCTCTATGTTATAAATACAAACCCAAATATATATATTTACATATATAAGCTATTCAACCCTTCAACCACATGAATATTGCTCTAACAACTAGGCTAGCTAGCTATTTAATATTAGTAAAACGAGTTGTTGTAAGATTGTACATTTAGTTAGTAGAGATGCATGGCACTGTAGAAAAATATAATAGGATATACAGAAGAGAGAAAAAGAGGAAGATTGATGAAGACAGTTAGGGCTTGAATATATAACTGGGATCTATGAAGACAGTTAGGGTTTGAATTTATAACTGTGATCTATAATATAAAAATGTGTCTCTATTTATAAGAAAAAAAGGTAAAAAGTACGTAAATATGGTTTTTAAATCACCATATATCTTAAAAACTTAATCTGATGTTTAAAGTAGATCAGCACTTTTGGTCTCATATTATGCTATCACCACTTAATCTAAAACCTAAAACTGATAAAAATGAATGAATTTAAACATCTAAATAAAGAAGAGAATGGGTGAAAAATATATAGAAAATAATTAATCAAACAGACAGGCCAGCATAAATAAACACTGTTACCTGAATAGTTCCCTTCTTTTCAGGATTTCAGTCCAGTTGTAGTCCATCAACATACCAGAGAGTGCAAGCAGCTCAAACAATTGGCTGTTCATATGTAATTTACAACGTAAAGGTTGGCATATGATCACTCTGTAAATTAGCTGCAGACTTTGATTAAAAATTACAAAGGACTTACTTGTCATCGTAAACTGGAACTCCCCAGCACTCATCATGAAACGCTACATAACCTTTATCTGTATATATATATATACAGAGATACAACATCACATCAGTTTCTATATATGTAGAATTTCGTTGAATTTCTGTATCATACCATTATTAGTACAGTGGGCGGAAATTGATTGAGAACTTACCTTCGAATAGCCATTCCATCCCATGACAGGACAGATGGTACCTTTTTTGCCATTGTTACATATTTTTTATATCATTGTTGCAGTAACAAAACAGCCGCCATTTTAGGCATGATAAAAACTCACATAGAACTAAACTTGTTTATCACATCCCATTTAATCTACAGGGATTGCAATGTAAGTATGTGGTTTCCTATTGCAGATCCCTGCATATGCAATAAGTTGAGTCCAGATATATATATTTACATAACTGGGGTATTATGGATCTTGGGAAACACCGTGCAAAGTGTTTATAGGGTAAAAACTCGAGCTTTAACTTCACCTGCAGTCGTGACCCTAAAAAATTGTTTATCCTTGAGATCTAACGTCTCCACTCTCTCTCTCACACACACACACACATATATATAGATAAATTACAAGACCAAAACTTACCACTGTTCTTTGTAATCCAGTTACACCTGCTGATCAATTCCCCAGAACAAGTATCCTGACTTAGCTGTTGCACGTTTTTATCAAGAGGGGCTTCTCTTCTTTCAGCCGGTTGCAGGTTTTTATCCACTGGGGATTCTCTTCTTTCAGGTGGTGCAATTAGTCGTAATGCTAAAGAAATCTTCTGATCCAGTGGGATGGTAGAATCAGTAACAGAAGAGTCGACTGAGTTCTGTGACAAAGACAAAGATACAGATGATAAGGATAATGATGAACTGCTTCTCTGAAGCCCAATTGGGTAAATTCTCTTAAGGTGTTTAGATAGAATGTTGTGTGATGGCTTCTCTTTTTCTTTCAAGATTTTGTTCTTCTCCAGAACATGTCTTCTCACATTTGCTCTAGACATGCTGGAGAAGATAAGGAAGTTTTTTGTTTTCTTGTTTTAATTGGGGTAGATGTAAAGGTGGGTTGAGATGCATAAAATCTGATCATGATCAGGGGGTTTTAAAAAGAGATGGTGTCAAGACAAGCACTACTTTTACGTTGGTTGGTGAAATGTGAGCTTCACAATTATGGATGAATACTTGCTACTTAGTTTTTAAGCAAAATCTATATATTTATATATATATGAGTATATATACATATTAATTGATGGTTAATCTCTTGAAAAAGATACTACAAAAGTATATGGTCCCATCTGGTTTATTTATAGAATATCAATTGAAGGATCTTTTAGTTCCTTTTCTTTCCAATACTAAAAAAGAAACAAAAAGAAAAAAGAAGAAAGAGAGAGCAATCTATCTAACGTAAAGATGGGAACTAATTGACTAATGAGTAATGTTATTTAGTACTAGTGTAATGTTATACAAATATCATAACTTGATAATAAGGCTAATTTATTCCCTCATTTTAGTTAAAGTCGTATTATACGTGTTCGATTTTACTTATTGAGGAGGCAATTTAAGTGAAAGTTCATTTTGTATTCTTCAGTCCTTTTTTCATCCAATTTTTTTAAGAGTCGGTCATTACGATCCACATGGGTGAAGGTGTAGGTCTTACAGATTCAATGACTGATTTTAAAAAAATGTTGGATGGAAGAAGAATGGAAGACTACAAAATAACATTAGTTTAAGTTTAAGCTCATTGGTGAGGAAATGAGTTTTAGAAAATTAACTAAACGATTGAATTCATCATTTTTTTTTTTTTTTATCAAAGTGGTGATTTTAACCTAATGAAATCATTTATACACTTTTGATGACATAAAAGATCTCCTTTTTCTCCTTAGGGCTTATCCTATCATGTGAATTCAATTAAGTAGCTTACATCTATCACAATTGTAGGAGAATATTCCCGGACTTTGCATGCTCTAAACAATATCCCCCAAGCTCATGAGTGGTAAATGGAGAGAAGACACAGTAGAAAAAGTAAAAAGATAAGAAGAACTATTGAATTTCTAGAAAGGCAGAGTAATAGTAATTAAAAGTACATTGGTGATTCATGGCGACTAATTTAAGCTTTTTACCACCATGAGAGATTGAGATTCCCATTTGGGTACGGACCAAAGCAGAGTAATTTGAAAAGGGTTGGTTGAATATAGAACTCAATAATTATATGCTCTCTCTAATTATCACTAAGATGTTTCTTTTTCCGCAGAAAGACAGAGAAATCCCAGCTGAAAACCCCCTTTTTTAGTAAGTAAAGAGGGTGAGAAATGAGAATGGCACTCCCCCACCACTTAGAGGAAACCCTAATCATATCTCTTTTTCCTTTAGTTGCTGTGTTTGTCTCATGGCAAGTGTAATGGGTCCGCTTTATTCTTAACTCCTACTCTTTTGTCCTCAAGGTTTGAGGCATACCTGTTGCCTGCAAGACAGAGATATGCCATCCATCATTGTGTCAAATGTTTAAGGTGTTGTGTCTTATTTCTTTACTAAACTCCCTTTCTAACCATTAAGCTACGGCACGGCACGGAACCCACGTGAAATATTTAAAGCATATGTTTAAGACTACTATTTTGATGCTATGTTGAATTACCGTTTAATCGTTTATCTCAAAAGAATTTTTAAAGAGTAAGTGTTGGTTTTATTGTAGACGTGTCCTAAGTTTCCTACAACTTTTTTTAGTTTGCCTCACCTACCATAATCTCCCTGTAAATAGGTCACATTGCTCAATTGTAATGCGCAATGTAAACCAAACCACACTCAATGTTATAATTCTTTTAATTCTAGCTAGCTCTCTTGATCAATCAATCAGCTGGTACTGTTCTGACTTGTTGATAATTAATGAGTTTACTTCAAAATATATCATCTAAAAAATATTAGAAAAATAAAAAAAATAGAAAGGCAAAATATTTCTATGTTTGTATTTTGCAAGTACTGTGAATAAAACAATCGTAGATTAAAACGACACCGTCTTTGACTTAATCCGCCCCAAATTAGCCTAACCCCGAAAACTCTCTCCTCTCTCTCTCTCTCTCTCTCTCTCTCTCTAGCCTTCAAAATTGCCGCGAAACCAACGGCTCTCTAAAACCCTAATCTCTCCCCCACCCCCACCCACCCAAAACCCTCACACTATTCCTCAAATTCCAAACCCCTCTATTCCTCTCCACCTCTCAATTCCCGAAATTTTCCCGAGAAACAAACAGAAAAGTGAACGACTGCTTCTCCTAAAACCCTAGCCCCCAGTCCATGCTCAAACACTTCCATCAATGGAAGAACCCCCTCCATTTCCCAGCAAGGTCCCGAATTTTCGCCCCCCTCTCTTCCCTCTTCTTCACCAAATCCTCGGTCTCCACAGCAAAGCTCTACGACGAGCCCACCACTCCCTCTGCTGTCCCAAACCCTACAGACACCGTCCGAGAAATTCTCTCCGGGTTGAGGAGTTTCGGCTTGAGTAGGTTTCTCGGCGGGGATTATTTTCGTACCGTGGTTTTGACGCTGGATTGGCCTCAGGTGGATCAGATTATCGATGTTTTGAGGGTCGAGAGCCCGGAGTTTGCGGTGGGTTTCTTCCATTTGTTGAAGGATTGGTATCGGTTTCGGCACTCGAGGGTTTCGTGGTTTGTTGTTTCGCATGTTTTGGCAGGGGAAAGACGGTTCAAGGAGTTGCAGTTGGTCATAAAGCAAATGGTGGAAGAGGAAGGTATGGCTTTCCATTGTTTCTTTTAGGAAAAAAGGATCTTTTGGTAGCTATGAATTGTGGGAAAGGAACTTGAGTTGAAAGCTTGAACCCTTACTGTAACGTTTAGGTTTGTATAAATTCAAAAAAAAAAAAAAATCAACCAATTTATAATTTGTACTGCGCTGGGTGGAGCGGAGCAGAGGAAATTTTTGAAATTTTCTGTTTCTTATAGCTGAAAACTTTATTGGTTTTTCCTCAATTCAATGTCTTCAATTTATTGCTTTGACATAGGATTTTTATTTAAGATGATCACCCACCTAAATTAGTTACATTGAGATTGGTCTGAATTTTTTCTTTATAAATATCTTTTAATTTCTGGTAGGCTCTGGTTCTGCACCTTCACTTTGTGAGCTGCTCTTGAATAACTTCAGGGTCTGGGATTCAAATATTTTGGTATGGGATATATTGGGTTTTACTTATTCGAGATATGGAATGGTTGAAGATGCCCTCTTCGTTCTTGCCAAGATGAAAGATCTGAACTTGCATGCATCAATACAAACATATAACGGTCTGTTGTACAATTTGAGGCACACTGAAACCATGTGGGATGTTCATAATGAAATCAAAGTTACCGGAACTCCTCAGAATGAGTACACTCATTCCATACTTATAGATGGTCTATGCGAGCAATCCAGGCTACATGATGCAGTCTCCTTCCTACAGAATGCTGAAGGGAAGGATGCTGGACTTTCCATTGTTTCATTCAATACCATCATATCGAGGTTCTGTAAATTGGGTTTTGTAGATGTTGCAAAGTCATTTTTTTGTATGATGCTCAAGTGTGGACTAGTACCTGATTCATACAGTTATAATATTCTTATTCATGGGCTATGTATAGCAGGTTCCATGGAAGAAGCCTTGGAGTTCAAAAATGACATGGAGAACCATGGTGTAGAGGCTGATACTGTAACCTACAGAATTCTTGCTAAAGGGTTTCGTCTACTTGGTTTCATGAGTGGGGCTTGGAAGGTCATTCAAGACATGTTGCTTAAAGGGGTTAATCCAGATCTTACATATACAATACTGATATGTGGGCATTGCCAGATAGGCAATATTGATGAAGGCCTTAAGTTGCGGGAAGAGATGCTTTCTCGAGGTTTTCACTTGAGCATAATCTCATACAGTGTATTGCTCAGCAGTTTGTGTAAAAGTGCACGGGCTGAAGAAGCATTGAAATTGTTTTATGAAATGGAAGCTGTAGGATTGAAACCAGATACTATAACATATTCTATCCTCATTCATGGCCTCTGCAAGAAAGGAGAAGTCCAGAGGGCTATCCAACTATTTGAGGAAATGTGCTCGAGGAGAATCTTTCCAAATTATTTTACACATGGTTCCATGTTGTTAGGTCTGTGTAAGACAGGAAATATATTAGAGGCAAGGAAGTATTTTGATAATTTGATAGCTAGCGACTCAGTGGAGGATATAGTTCTGTATAATATTATGTTGGATGGGTATGTCAAACTTGGTAAAATTGTGGAAGCTGTACAGTTATACAGACAATTAACCGAAAAAGAGATTACCCCTAGTATTGTTACTTTCAATACTCTTATTCATGGATTCTGCAAAAACAATAAATTAGGTGAGGCTCGAAGTCTCTTGGATACCATCAAGCTGCATCGATTGGTTCCAAGTGCGGTAACTTATACCACTCTTATGAATGCATACTGTGAAGTAGGAGATATGCAAGGAATGCTTGAATTGCTTCGGGAGATGGAAGCAAAAGCTGTAATGCCTACTCATATCACGTACACTGTAGTTATTAAAGGACTATGCAAACAATGGAAGTTGCGAGAATCTGTCCAGTTACTTGAGGATATGCATGCTAAGGGTCTGACTCCAGATCAGATTACATATAATACTATCATCCAATGTTTCTGCAAAGCTAGTGACACGACCAAAGCTTGCCAGTTACATAATGAGATGCTACTGCATAACCTGCAGCCTACTCCTGTCACATATAATGTCCTCATCAATGGTCTTTGCGTACATGGTGATCTGATGGATGCTGACAGGCTAGTTCTTTCTCTGGTGAATCGAAAGATAAATTTGACAAAAATTGCTTATACCACAATTGTTAAGGCACATTGTGTAAAGGGTGACGTAAGTAGGGCAGTAATATTCTTTCGTCAAATGGTGGAGAAGGGGTTTAAAACTTCAATCAGAGATTACAGTGCTGTGATCAATAGATTGTGCAAAAGGAGTCTAATAAACGAAGCCAAACATTTTTTCTGTATGATGTTATCTGATGGAATTTTGCCTGATCAAGAAATTTGTGAGGTGATGCTTAATGCTTTCCATCGGGAAGGTGATCTCGAATCTGTTTTTGAACTACTTGCTGAGATGATCAAATTTGGGTTATTTCCTGATTAATCCATGGGAAATGATGATTTGAATGCAACTCACTATTAGAAAGAGCCGTTCCATGGCTGATAGAGAAGTCAGTACATGAGGTATAACATCACACCACCTGCATATACTTGTTTTAGTCACTTTTTTTGAATACACTATTAAATTAGAAAGTAGTTATTAATCCTCTAAAATGTCATTGTTACATCTCTTTATATTCATAAAAGTTAAATTGTACATACACCTCTATACTTAGGTTTGTTTTTATTTATGCCCTCTCAGTTTTCAATTTTGCCATTTGACACCTATTATGTTGTCACTCATTCCAAACTAGACCCCTACCATCACCCTTTCTGTCCAGTTGGAAAACAGGAAAGCACGCCTTATGAATCTCTTATATCAGATATTCTTTCCATTAGAAAAAAGTAGAAACAAAATAAAAACTTCATTTCAGTGGTCCAAGAGCCAAAACTAAATCATTTCCTCCCTCTAACTTTGTAGGGTGTCACATATTACTTGGGCCTAATTGTATCAGAAAATGGAAAAGAAACTGTTTCTCTATAGTTGTTGTGACTCTAGGAAGCATTTGGTTTTTCTTAAGTTTGAATGATGGGACTTTCAGGGGAGAAGGATAAGACGCAAGACTCTTGTGAAGGAAAAGCTCAAATCTTGCTACAGCATTTCAATGTCAGCAACCAGCTTCACGCTTTGGCATCCTCATTCTCTGAATTAGATCAGGTTCTCTGTTTATATATCTTAAAATTGCGTCTTTAATAGCTCTGAAATTTCTTTGGTTTTAATTGTGTCTCTGAAGCTTGAAATGTTTCTTACTTTGCTTTAAATAAAACTTTTCTCTTTGTAGAACCCTTTTTAGTCAACATATGGTCCCTGAGTGACCCCTTACTTTTTGTCTTGCGGGCCGCTGGAGCAGGGAAGGGAAGTTGGGAAGAGGGGAAGGAGGGGGAAGGAGGCTGTCGAACTATGCGACAGCTGCAACAGAGGAGGTGGTGGAGAGAGTAGGGTGGTTTGGGAGGAGGGTGGACGAAATGAGTTGGTTTTTATTTTTTTTATTTATATTATTATTTTTCTAATGAAAAATAATTATGTGACGTGGCATGTGAGACTCATGACACGTGCTTTTCTGTTTGCCAACTAGACGGAAAGTGTGATGGAGAGAAGTCTCTTTGGAATGAGTTGTAGCACTAGGGTCTTAACAGCAAATTTGAAAACTGAGGGAGTGTCAATCGAAATGGGCCTAAGCAAAGGAGGTTTTTGATATAATTTACCTTCATAAAAGCACTAAACATATATCAAACACCTCCTTTGCTTCATAAGAGCTAACACAGCCTGCAGCGGTTATCAAACACAAAATAATTTACCTTCATATAATTATAACAAAGCTCTTATGAAGGTAAATAATATAACCATTCGCACAAAATAATTTTCATTTTTCTTGACAAAATATCCATTGATAAAACTATTGGATCCACTGTTTTAGTTAGTTTTGAAGACTCTAGTGTTGAGGGCTCTGAGGTGAGTGATGGACGTTGAGTTAGAATGAATGAAAAAGTTCATGGGATTGATTTAAATTAAATATACTGTGTTTTTATCTCCATTGTATTTGATGTTTTTACATAATGTGTCAAATTTATATTGAATGCCGTAAAAATGAGTTTTACACCACATCCTAGTAGGAGGGGCTCTCTAAGTGAAAACCATATATTCAATTAGGCATGCATACATACGCACACGCATATTAGTGTCATATTTTGGAACTTTTTCGTGGTGGTGTGGAGGTTAAAAATTCATTGTCATTAACATTTGTTTGCCCTTGAAATATGAATTTAATGTTTTTTTTAAAAAAAAAAAAAATAATGAAAATAATGTTATCCTTTCTAAGTAATTGATTCAATGGTATTTAACATCCCAAAAACTGCTAAATAAAATGTGTCCCGAGCCAAAATATCGCAAGTACCAAGTTGTCCCGGATGATTGCAAGGAAAATTACAATCAAAATCCTTATTGGCTTGTGCCTGGAGATGGCCACCATTTCCACGGACAACCAGGACATCACCGAAGACGCATAATAACAGAGAGGTATTTTACATTATATTGATTCGATACGAGCTTTGTAGGGCTATCTCCCTTTGCAAGGCCACCGAATTTTGTGGCACCACACAGGCTTCAAGGGTAATCCATCTGAGCCAATAACTTGCAAAAGGAAAAACTATGCTGATTTTACTTGCCAGACGGTGCATGTAACAAACAACTCAATAGATCGTTTGTTTCACCTCTGTTTTTTTGATCGTATAAACTCTAGTTGCTGAAGCTTTGGTCGGTTTTTTTTTTCTTCAATTACTTCTCTTATGTTTGTAGGTCTGGCAGCCACTTTCAGTGAGAACCAACTCCGAATGGTGGAATGGTGAAGCTTAGTAGCTCTGTAAATGTGACGTGTAGATTAGGTACGATTTTTTTTTTCCCTCAAGACAAACATGAGATTTTCATCACTCATATATTGTAGCCCATAGAAGAGAGCTCGTTGAAGATACAAAATCATATTTTCGTGTCCTCACACACTTATATTTGTTTAGGAATTTATTTAATGCTACTTTTTGGGTTCGATTATAACCATTTGCAAGAATGGTTATGGTTATACAAATGATTTTGCAAAGAATTTGCATTTGACAGGTAAAAACGTCCAGAAGCTTTGACAGAGATTTCACCTCAAGCGTCGTGACTCGGTCGGAGGAGGGCCAGCTCCTTAACAAGAGCATCCAAATCCCTGGAAGAGCTCCCACCATCCCTCACCGCTTCAAGCGCCTTATCCCTCAGTGCCCTTGACCCCGCTTTCTCACCACTCTCCCCGCCCATCGACTCCGCAATCACCCCCGCCAAGTGGGCCGGATCAGGCACCGAGTGGGCGCCCTCGCACACCCTCACGGCCACGCCCATGTACTCCACCAGCAGCCTGGCGTTCACGAACTGGTCCGCCTCCATGGGCCAACCCAGGATCATCGTCCCCGCCACTATCGCTTCCAGCACCGAGTTCCACCCGCAGTGACTCACAAACCCTCCCACCGCCCCGTGGCTCAGTATCCTCACCTGTGGCGCCCACCCCTTCACTATCACTCCCCTTCCGGCCACCCGTTCCTCGAACCCCTCCGGTACCACGCCGTACCCTTCCGCCTCTTGTTGGGTCGTGCCCGCTTTCACCACCCACACGAATCGTGTCCCGCTCTTCTCGATCCCCGACGCCAGGGCCTCCATTTGCTGTTTGTTCAACAACTTCTGGCTCCCGAAGCAGACGTAGAGAACTGACCCGTCGGGGCACCCATCGAGCCACGTTAGTACGTCGTTGCCCGAATCGGAGTCCGGGTTGCCCCGATTGGCACCGTCATTGATCCCCACTACACTCAGCGGGCCGACCCCGTAGACGCGCGCGTGTCCCACGACTCTCCGGAGGTAGTCCAAGTATGGGCCTTCCAGTTCGTCGAAGCTGTTGAAAATGCAACCCCAACTCGACGTATTTGCGAGCACGTCATCCTTGAGGAACGCCGTGTTGGGGTTGGATTCGCTGTAGATGCGGAAGAGGGAAGGCAGATGCTCCTCCTTGAAGGACGGCGATCTGGGGAGATCGGGAAAGTGAACGAGCGCTGTAGAAGAATCGGGAACGCTTGTCATATTGCGCCAGCAGTAGTCATTGACGGAGGCCAGAAACGCACCGGACGAGAAGAAAGCGATCCTGGGGATGCGGAGCTGGTGGGCTAGGTGTAGGGTCCAGCCGAGGAAGAAGTCGGAGACGATAGCCACAGGGGGAGACGGGTGGGAGTGGAACCAGCGGAGAAGCCGGTCGTGGAGCTGGCGCAAGGCGGCGATGATGGGTACGTTTCCAGCGTTGCCGATGTCCCTGACGTTCTCGACGCCTTCGGGTAGGCTGGGGTGGGGAGGAAAGGGGAGGACGAGGGTTTGGATGGAGGGGTGCTCGGAGAGGAGAGGGGAGAGGGTGGGGAGGTTCTTTGGGGTGACCAAGATGGTGATGGTGAGGCCACGGAGGGAGAGCTGGTGGGTCAGGTCCAGAAGTGGGAGCATGTGCCCTTGGGCCGGGTACGGAAACACCAGGATGTGTGTACTCATCGTGCCGGAGGTGGAAGACGACTTCCTTCTGCCCAGACAGACTCCAGTACCAGTTAATTAGTAGGCTGGCTTTAATATTATTATTATTATGATATAAGAAAATGACGTCACAATCCAAGTGTCTTCAAAATGCACGACGTTGACTTAAATTGGTAACCAACTAACCATTCGTTGTTGTGAGTAGGGCAGAAAGACTTGTGTTGTAACTCGTGTATGATGAAGTGAGTAACACGTGTAGTGCAAGAGAGGGCCACAAACTAGACAAAAGAATCCTATCCTGATTGTGTACCAGCTTTCGCAGTCGGAGCCAGCGGAGAAGGTCCAACAGTCGACTCAATAATAATAGTATGATGAACTTGCCAATTTTTACGATGGAAATATTTTCTAGCCGTTTGAAGACATTAAAATGGTGGTCACAATCCATTTCTTTTGTGAAATTTCTCTTTGGAATGTATGTTGCAAATGTAGGAATTTTTTGTCCACTTTTATTTTACATAAACACCATATATAGAGAAAGAATATATATATATATATATACTAACATAGTAGGTGATCCATTTACACGCAAAAAATCTTAATTTTATCCCTCAAGACGATTAAGTATTGGGAGAGCTTTAGCTTTTTAGTTGGCGAAATGTCAGGTGTTTTTTCTTGTATTCTTCTATTGTTTTATTGGTCATATGAAAATATTATTTTCTAAAAATTAAGTAAGAAATGAAGGCTAGTTTCCTCTTTTTTTTGGGTAAAACATACAAATGCTTTTAATTATTTTGTGACTTAATTCAAAATCATATATAGTTTCATATATCTTCATCTACTAGGAAACTATTAGAAAAATTAATTATGCGCAACGGAATAGAACAATACTTTATTTGCATTGAAATCAAATATTATTTCACATGATTCTCCAATGAATTTCTTCTTTCTCCTAGCGTGGAATATACTACCATAAATTACTGGAGTCACATAATCTACAGCCTAAGAGCACCAATGAAAAATATACTAAAAGTGAGTACGTTGTTTTTTTTTTTTTCATCCATCTCCCAACCTATTCAATATGAGAGTACTGTATATAGCGTGGCCCAAGTAATGAGGAGGGAGCAAATTGTTTTTTTTGGAGTAACGTGCCAAAAGTTATTCTTTTCAAAAAAACTAAGTAACGGACATAACACCTGTCAGATATCTGATATGCATTCTGCCAGCTAGTTACCAACTTACAAGTTGGGCGTTGTTATGTCGCCTACCTTTGTATGCGGAGGGGCGTGCCCATGCGGATGCCCCTGTATTTTCAACAGAAACAAATAGAGACATTTACATACATCTCAGCAATCAAAGAAATAGTCGATTAATTGACTTGCTTGATTCGAATATATCACTTAATTTCCTCAATATTCATAACTTAATATATATAAAGCTCTTTATCTCAAAATTGGCATCAAAGAAATCACATGATAACTATTCTTAACAGTTAACACTCATTCTTAGTAGCTAGGACTTCCAAAAAAAAAAAAAAAAGCTTTATAAATCCTCATCAGTTGTTCTTAGGTGGGTGGTGCCTTGGTTCATGGTAATCAGCATCGAAAGCGACAAAACCTGCCTTATCAACCTGATCTTGAGGAAATCGACTAACCCTTTGCTTATTATATCCTACATTTGACCCCCTCTTTCCTTCTTCACTTGACATGTTTGATGGTTTCCTTCCAACTACTGCACCAATATCCTCTTTCTTCTCTAATACCTTCTTCACATTCCCAGCCGCCATTTTCCTTCCCTCTATCCTCTTGTCTATGTAAAAAGCTCTAGCCCTTTCATTTTCCAGAAGCCCCTGCGCGCAGGTAAATGGTAAATAACATGAAACCATTATATTTAATCCAATAGATACTATATATTATTCCAAAAACTATAACGAAATATCTAAGGAATTACCTTTGCAGTACTTGAAACATCATTGGCTTCTGTGCTTGCAGTTTTATCTTTGAAAAAAGAAAAAATGAAAATGTCATGCACCCTCAAAAAGAAAAAAGTAGAAGAAATAACGCAAAAATACCTTGTGTTGTTAAATGTGCTAAGGAGAGCCATGCAGCACAAAGAAAGAGTAGAAAAAGAAAGGCAGACTGAAACTTCATATACGCCATTTCTGTGTTGCTGAACTTCCTTGTTTGGGTATGTTTCAAAATGCAGGGAGAGAAAAATAGATGAATTCAGAAGTTGATAGCTTTATAGAGATCTGGTTGGAGTCAAATAGGAATGCAAGTCAAAGAGATGAACCGCTGTCTTGTTCCAACATCCGCCTTTTAATTTCCACGTTCAATATGGAAATGATTGGTTATTAAATATATATATATATATAGGCAATTTACGCAAAAAACAAAAAAAACAAATGCATGAAGAGTTGTGTAATTCCATGTGTCAGTTGGATTACCCAATACGAGAATCTCGATGTGATTGATTTAAATCAAACATAATAATAAAATAAAGTTAATTTGCACGATAAAAATGGTCCCAGGGTGGTGCATTCGATGCCGTGGAATGGAAGGTACGTGTGTTTTGCGCCTGTCTGCCGCCATGCGATCAACGAGAAGGACCTTTGCTTGGTTCTCCGAGGTTGGCAACTCTGTAGCCTGTTTTTTTTTATTATTCACTGCCCTGCTTTTCTCGATATGGAAGGTGAAGTTAGCTAGCTAGCTAGGGCACTTCTATGCCTTTCTTTCTTCTTTTCAGTGAGATGTACACTCAAAAATACATAAATCAAATTGAAGGTGTACGTGAAAATACAAAGAGAAAGTAAAAGTATAGGTGTTGAAAGGGTATCGAGATTGACTGCAATTAATTTCTTGTTTGGATTGCAACGCATTTTCTATTACGACCATGAGCGGCTCCCAATAAGGGTTATTTATCTAAGCAGGTGTTCGAACAATCTAAGGCCTATTCAAAGGGATACAATTTTCTTCAAATTAGTTTAGAAGAAATTTTCTTCGACCTACTTCAATAGGTGACAAGTGTCATATTTCACATATTTTTAAGAGTAATTTATTATCATTCTACTAACTTAGGAGCAGAGTTTTTCTCCAAATTGAATTGGAGGAATTTCCTTTAACCCGGTCTATAAAAATGACATGTGTCAATTTTTTTAATAACATGTAAGATGCATATGAGTTTTTTTATTATTTATTTCAACTTTGTCCCTACTGTTAAAAACTCATGTGCATCTCACATGTTATTAAAAAAAGAAACACATGTCATTTTTATAGATTGAGTTGGAGGAAAACTCTATCCATTAACCTAAGAACCTAAACATTAAATTTGGACAAAGTTTTCCTCCAAACTGAGTTTGAAGAATTTCCTTCAACCTACTCTATAAAAGTAACGTATGTCCTTTTTTTTAATAGCATGTGAAATGTACATAGATTTATAATAAAAGTTATTCCAACTTTATCTCTGCTATTTAAAAAACATGTGCATCTTATATGTTAAAGGGACACATGTCACTTTTATAGATTACGTTGAAGGAAATTTCTCCAACCTAATTTGAAGGAAAACTTTGTCCTAAGTTAAAAGAAATTTCATCAAAACCAGTTTGAATAGTGCGTGAATCTCATTAAAAGCCTCTCCCAATTGTTTGTTTGATAGCATTATTATTTACCGGAGATCCCAACTCATTAAAAACAACATCAAAACAAAAATCATATCAAGTCATATATGGGCAAGTGATTAGAGCTAAGGATTACAATAATTACCTGCCTAAATTGCTGTAAATTAACTAATACTTGTAATGTGAAAGACTATGCATGACCAATTTGTCCAGATAAGTAGTCGATTAACTGATCAAAATTTATTTGTATAGGCGAGCCCAATGTGAAATCTAATGAATAGTGGGTGCCATTATCATAAAAAGCAGTGTAGTGCAGGTTTTGAACATAGGAATTAGAAGATCGAAAGCGTTCCTTCCAATAACCTCATTTCAGTGGGCCGGTGTCGGGTGTCCCTAGAGGACTGTGTGGCTGGCTTTGTAAATTCACAAGGGCCAGATTAAACCAACAACCCACCGCAACTATCTTTCATTATTGGGAATTGCACCATTTATTTAATCATAATCACCCTATATACCCACAACCATGCTCTTCCCTTCCACATGGCCACCAGCATTGATTGCAAATCCCAAACCAAATACAAATTACAAGTATTTTTGAATTTGTTTTCCCAAATTACAACTCATACCAAACTAGCTATTAGTTTAAGTTAAAGCACTGTTTGGGTGTTTACATTTGAGTGTAAGCCCACTTAATGCCAAATTTTGAAATTGAATTATTTCTCTTACTACCATCTTTCTCAAAGCTTTGTATTTTACTTAAGCTTTTTGCCATAATAGAAAATCTGAGGTGCGTGTTTTGTTTTGATTTTGTTTTTATGCGAAATAACGCAATCTAACGTTAAATTTTTTTCTAAGTTTTATTGTATCCTGAAGACGTATTTGTTGTAACTTAAATGCACACCAATTAAAAGAAATTTTCTTTTTATTTTTAAATTTTGAAGATTCTGCACCAACAATAAATAACAGGGAATATGAATTACCAAAAGTAAATAATAAAGCAGGGAATATGGGACAAGAGAGGATTTGCATATATAACTCTAAAGTCGGGCAGGATTTGAATATGGGCCCATGCATGCCATAGGACAAGAATTAGTATGGGCCTCAACTCTAAAGTCGGCCAGGTTGGCCCATGATTCTTTTACGAAATGCAATCTTGAGTGAAAAGTGGTTAATTTACACGTATTTTTCCATTCTATATACATTATTGATTTTGAATTAAAATTAATGGATATTGTAATTGTTAGAACAATTTTCAGTCTAACGGTTTTCGCTATGGTGTGAAAAACACGCTCGTGTTCCCACAATTGCTACAAAATGGCAAGAGCGTCAAAAGTTTTGCCGGCGTCTATGCCGAAGAAACTCTGATGCCTAAGTCAGTTCCTGAAAAAACAATATGTTCAATGCATAATAATTCAGTTTATCTTTTATATTTAGAGCCTGTTTGAAATTGCGTTTGAGAAGTAGAGTTTTTAAAAATCAAAAATAATTTTTATTAAAAGTGCTTTTTGACAATTTTTAGGCTTTTTGACCCTAAAAGTGCCTTTAATCTTTTTACCAAACGAATATTTTTTTATTCAAAACGGACTTTTTGAGTGTTAAAAGTATTTTTAGGCGTCTCAAACGTAATCTCAAACAGACCATTAGTGTATGGACTTATTTATAGGTTGAGAAGTAAAGTTATATTTTGACTAGGTCTCATTCTCCAACTTAATGTGGGAGTGCTGAGAGTTTGAATTGACCTGAGTCCAACTTCAATTAGGCTTGGAGTATGACTATTGTGCTACATTCTTCAAAGAGTTCTAATTTGACTAGATTTGTAAGTTCTACTCCAATGGTGCCAAGATATGAAAGGCCGGTTGGATGAAATTATTCCCAACAACATTCAAATATTTGTAAAATAAAAATATAATTGAGCATTACTTTTTTTTTTTTTTTTTTTTGTCTTTTTTGTTAAAGGAGATACGTTGATAGAATGAGACGTTGGCAAGTCACTTCTGAATATATGCAGTAAGGTAATAATAAGTGTAAGCAAATTAAGAGGTGTGTGTTTAGCTGCTGAAAGAGGTTTTTTCAGCATAAACAAGCAGACTTAAAATCAACAAGGCTGCCTGGCTGCCTGCCTGCTACCCCTGGGCTGACAGATGGCCATATGATTGGATGTGATTGCATGCTCACATCTCCAGCAAATCAAAGAGGATCGGGGGCGGGTCCATCCATCCATCATCCACTTATATTATTCATGGGATATATAAAAATTGAGTTTAAAGCGAGGCATGCAAACTTGTTAGACAAGACACTATTCCAGATTTCCAGAAAATTAATTGCTAATAATCAATTAAAAATTGAAAGCGTGACAAATAATTTATATAGGGGGAATATGATACGAACTCAAGCTTCCTTTGCTTCTTTTATTTTTACCACTCCTCTTGCACTTATATGATCAAACTTTCAAATATAACACGTATGTTCCGTCTAATTACCACTCAATTTATAGCATTTTACTTTTAAACGGACGGAAAATTTTTTGGCGCATTGGACTATTTTTTACTTTAATTTTTTAAAATACCCTTAAAAAAAAAAAAAAAACTATAGGACAGCCGACAAAGAAAATAAATAAAGAAAAAAACTGAAGTTGAACCAAATCACTTATAATGTTTGGGAGTCTGGAGTACCTGTTCAGCCACCCCAAAATTAGTACAGGGAACAACTTGTTTTCTTTAAGGAATCCATAATGATGAGCCAATGGATTTGTAACACCTTGCATGAGTAAATGGTAAGAGAAAATAGAAATTTGAATTAAGTAAATGATTTTTATTCACCTTTTTCTTTTCTTTGGTCGTTAATTAGACAATTTTTTTTAATAATTTTTTAAAAATAAAAAATAAACCATGAAATTTGTAGGACACACTTAAGTGAATGTATGATACTAAATATCTAATAGTTGATTTTTATATATATATAAAAAAAAAAAAAAAAAGAAGATAGAAAAGGATGCGAGAAGGACCGAAGTAGATGCTCTAGCATTTCTCTAATTTATTATTATCAGTCTTCTGTCAGTTTTTATCATCATTATTACCTTTAATATTACAATGCCAAGAAAAAAAAAAGAAAAAGGGAAATAAATCAATGGGTAATTATTATTTTTCTAGGCAAATCTAATTGTGAATTTGAATTGAACGAGAGAAGAACTCATACACTTAGTGGTAAATTTGCAAGAATTAGACGGAAGAGAAAATATAAATCTCATAAGAATTGAACCAAAGAGATCCAATGGACAAGACGAATATCTTGTCGGTAAGCCAATAAATGGTGGAGTGAGTATGTTAAATTGGGATGGACGCAAGAGGCACTTACATGACAGAACATCCCTTTGCCAACATTTGGGAAGAAGCAACGTGTGGTCGTTTAGGACACACCGAAAAAGAAAATGATTGCTGCTGCTTTTCCAATTCTACCATCAACACGCTTGAGTGACGGATCGGAGCTTAACAAACAGTGAAAAGGAAGATTACCAGTCATTCATGGCTTACAAAATGTCACCACTAATATGCAATCATGTGCTGCCCCCCTCTCCTCTTTCAACCCAGACCCACCCCATTCATTTTCCTTTTCTCTTTTTTATTCTTCATCCCCCACCATTCATCATCATCATCATTCCTCTTCTTTTTTCTCTTCTTCTTCTTTTCTTTTCATACATTAGTCACAAAAAACGAGTAATGAGTAATGTTATTTGGTAGGCTGTTGCACAACTGTCATACAGTTTAATGACGTGGTAATAAAAAATCAGACATTATTGACTAGCAGTGCTTGTTAAAAAGAGATGAGCGTGTAGTCACGCTCTTGCTTGAGCGGAAGAGGTAGGCGTTCTTGGCCCACTCTGTTGTCCAAAAGCACTTTCAAAATTCTAAAAGAGATAAGTGGTGTGAATTCCAAAATATGTACTAATTGTTCGTTTAGGCTCCTATGATCCACTCAAACGTCATTCTAATTGAGATACAACATTTGATTTAGAGAAAGTTAAAGATTAGCACCCATTAACTACTATTTGTGTGGCCCTTTCTTAATAAATTAATTGCTATGTCCACAAGAGCCTCATTCCATGATTTTGACCCCTTCATATTTTCATAATCCTACTTTTATATCATTCTATATTTTTTTTGCCAAATTCGTGAAAAATTCTCAAAAGGATTTGAAGTTGATCAACATCATTTTTCAACTATTAGTGACTTTTGATACACAAGTATTGCAATCTAATTAGACAATTTATTTGATTGTAGATAAATACTTTCACCGAATTGGATTGTAAAAAAATTCTTTAATACTATTTATTAAAATGATAAATGTCTTAAAAAGCATGTTATTCTTACATACTTTTTATATATATTTTTAAAAGCGTACGTGAAAATGACATGCATTTTAAACATACTTTTATCTAATCCGACTAGATTAAAAAGATTTTTCTCGAAAAAAATAATGATAAATAAATCCAACAAATCTATGGAAAGTTTTGGTATTTGCTCATGTCCTTTGGATTTTGGCTTAGATTTTGTATATTTATTATAGTATTTTTTTTTAAAAAAAAAAAGGTTCAAATTTAATTTTATATGAAAAAAAATTATATATTTTTTACAACGCCTACTCCAATCTTTCTACTGCAAGGTAACTTATAACCATAATAAATTACATAGCGGAAATCACTAACTTGTAAAAAATTCCTTAACATGTCTTTGTCCTTTCCATGTCTGCTCTCTCTCTCTCTGTCTCTCTCTCTGTGTAAATCTTAGCGGAAAATCTGACAAAAATTCCTTCCCAGGTCTCTGTCCTTTCTCTGTCTGCTCTCTCTCTCTCTCTCTCTCTCTCTCTCTCTCTCTCCACGCTCCCTTACCCATAAACCAAAGCTCTAAAGATTTTTCTCAGGAGCCAAACATAAGCCATTAGACCACAGATTCTTGAATTCCCATACACTCCAAAATCTCTCTCTCTCTCAAGCTAGGCCAAACTCTACCATGCAGGTCTCCGTCTCACCAACGGTTTTCGTCCAAACCAGTTAATTAATTAATATCACGTAACCGTGCCTTTTTTCTTGTTTGGGATCAAAATGGGGTCGGCGACATCTTCGATGGCCGCTAAATTCGCATTCTTTCCACCGGACCCGCCGTCTTATACCATATATGTCGATGCGGCGACTGGGAAAATGAGGATGTCGGATGTTCATCAGAGAGATGACGTGGACGTGTTGAAGCTGAACACCAAGAGAGGGAATGAGATTGTTGCCATGTACGTGAAGAACCCGTCGGCATCTATGACTCTGCTCTACTCTCATGGCAATGCCGCTGATCTTGGCCAGATGTATCACATTTTCACTGAGCTTAGCCTTCACCTTGGCGTAAATCTTATGGGGTCAGTTTTAAATCGATTTTTTGATCCATAGATCAATTAAATTTATGATATTTGTTTCTCTTGAATTTCCAGTCAGTCAAAGAATCAGTATGACTTTCTCTGCGTTTACAGGTACGACTATTCTGGATATGGACAGTCGTCTGGAAAGGTATACACACATTCTCTCTATTTTTACCTCTAAAATGATCTGTGGATGATAGGCGATCAAATTGGGTTAAAAACAATAAGGTAGGGCACGTGTCATTAGCCCAGCATGCCATTTTTTTTGGTCAAGGAAGAAAGTATACAAACTTTGAATAATTCTAATATCTGGGTGCGTTACCCATGTTGTGTGGCATCCCCCATGAAAATAATGTACAAAAATCTTCTGCATTGATGTGCTTAATTGATTCAATAAGGAACGAAAAGAAACTTGCTATTTTTTGGTCATTGATTCATTGCCAACTATTTGTTATGTTTTGATCAGTGATCATTAAATTGAATCAAAAGTGAGCAGTCTGTGATAAATATGTTGGATTGAGGGCCTATCTTTGTTTTTTGTCTTTTGTTTCTGTTTTCAAAGGTATATATGTTAACAAACAACTCAAAACACGAAAATTTTATAGCCATTTCATTTCTTAACCAATTTAGATCATGAGGTCATGACAAGTAATTTGCCTGTAAACCACTGCCGCTAACTTGGTTAATTACCAATGTTGTTAAAGAGATTTGAATATGAGTAAGAAGCAGACTACTAAATTATCTGGTATATCTGTACCTATTAGCCGAGTGAGCAGGACACATATGCCGACATAGAAGCTGCTTATAAATGCCTTGAAGAGACATATGGAGTGAAGGAGGAAGACACTATCTTGTATGGCCAGTCGGTTGGTAGTGGACCTGCTCTGGAACTGGCTACCCATTTGCCCCGATTGAGAGCTGTAATTCTTCACAGTCCCATCTTGTCTGGCCTGCGTGTCATGTACCCAGTGAAGCGCACATTCTGGTTTGACATATATAAGGTTTTCGATCCCCTCAATACCCTTTTAAACTGTAGCTTTGTTGTTTTGCATGAGATATTAATGTCTTTTTACTAAAAGGCACCCTTTGTTTCTGTTGCAGAACATTGATAAGATTCCACTAGTCAATTCCCCGGTTCTGGTCATTCATGTAAGTGTACCCTTTGTTTGATCCTTTGATTATTGTCCCTGAGCTGCACAAGGGTTAAATTTACTCGGGTCAACTTAATGTGTGTATATATATATATATATATATATATATATATCAGTTCTTGCCTTCTCATAAATGGAAATTCAGATAAGTTATTGTCATAGAAATCATCAATAATTCCTGATATGAAAAGTATGGCCATGGACCAACCGGCGTTCTCTGGCACAGGGGTATAGAGACTGAAAAAAGTCTATCAATCTGTGCTTTTCAGATTCAAACTTATTATATGAATGTGATTCTGTATTGTCATGTAATGACAACCTTTTTTCAACATTTCATGATCTATGAATTGACATGACAATTTGGGAAGGGCTAGAAACCCAGCCACTTCATGCTAGTTAGTCAAGCAACCAGCACTTCTACAGCCATAAAATTCCAGAATTCTTCCCCTGAATTTTCGACACATTTAGTTACAGGATTCTAGTTGGCGTTTCCACTTGATACTCCTTTGGGTAATGGCAGGGAACTGAAGATGAAATTGTGGATTTCTCCCATGGTAAGCAGCTGTGGGAGCTTTGTAAAGAGAAGTATGAACCTTTGTGGATTAAAAGAGGAAATCACTGCAACTTGGAACTCTATCCAGAGTACTTAAAGCATCTCAGGAAGTTCATATCAGCCGTGGAGAAACTACCCCGTCTGCAGATTGTGGCTGGGGAAAGTGCAGAACAATCAGAGAACTCAGTGAGTGCCACAGACCAAAAGTCCAGACCAAGCACAGAGCACAAAGAGAAGTCCAGGTCTAGTACTGGGCAGAGGGAAAAGTCTAGGCTGAGCACAGACCATAGGGAAAAATCAAGAACCAGCACAGACAAGAGGGAGAAGTCAAGAAGGAGTATGGATCGGTCTGGAAAGGCCAGGAACAGCACAGATCAATCAGAGAGAGCAAGGAATAGCTTTGACCGGTCAGTTGAACTAGTTCAAGAATCTGAAATTTTCTATGCTTTTTTCATTAGCTTACTTTTGCTGTCTAAATAAATATGACCGACTGTTGGAACCATTTGACCATGACAGGTTGGGAGACATGGTGAGATCAGTTGGATTGTGTAATGTTGATTGTTTGAGGCAGACAGCTTTGGAGGCCTGACTTTCAAGGATTCAGTACTTCTGAATGGGCCACAAGATTTCTATAAGAATTCTAACGTTTGGTTGATTGGTTGGGAAGTTCAACTCATTGTTATATCAAAAGGTGAGAGAGATTTTTAAGTGTTAATGGTGCTAAAGGGCTAGTTGTTCTGGCACAAGTAAAATGTCTGTTTCAGATTCCACAAATTCATTTATAATTTTTGTCTATTTTGGCAAAATGACTTTCATCTCAAATAACAAGTAATGCCCCATCACTGCTATTGCATTACTGAGAAATCAAGCATTGCATCTAATCAAGCAGTGCCAACAAGTAGTCCAATGCGTGATTCGGTTTCCAGACGGGTTTGCTTATGTCCCATATTTTCTCAAATTGCAAGCAACTAGATTCTACAAGGCTTCATGTTAAGTGGTAATGAAGAGTTATGGTATTCCCTATCAAAGGAAACTTAAGAGCTTATAAGAATATAAAAAATGCAAATAAATTCTCATTACTAAGCCAACTCTTCTGAGCCTAACAAATTCCTGAAGAGATATCAAATCTCATTGCATAAATTGGCATAAGCAGCTTTAAGTGTATAGATCATACCTGCATGAAGGGCTATTCCATTCCTTTTTGTATATGTCGAATGGAATATTGATTGGTGTTTGTTTCGTTTAACCGTTTCAAAATGTACGATTTGAAAAAATCACAATTAAAGAAGTCGGTTGATTGCACACTATGCCCTTAATCAAGAAAACCTATAAGATAAGGAGAAAAGAACGATCAAAGTGTCCCACCAGTAGTTCAACATGGATCATTTCAATGCTTACGACGGTATTTTCTTCGAAAAATAAAGTAAATTGAAAGAGGAAAAGTGTTTGGTTAAAAAAATTAGTGTACCTCTTAATGACCCAATGTCATTCTCTTTTAATGAGTGTTTTCTCGTATGTAATTAGTTAATGGAGAGACTCAAAGGCTAACTTATACCCCTACTTTTCCTATGCACACTTTCGCCATTCTTTAATATAACTTCTCTTTACGCACTATGTGCCTGTTTATCTGAGTTGAATGGGTCCGGCCGACCTAATTAGGTTAGGTTCGGTTGTCCTAGATAAGGTCATGTGAGGTTTGGCCTAAAATGGATAGTGTTCGCCCTGCTTGTAAGTTTCATTGGCTTGAGGTTGCATCGAAAATGGATCGGTTTAACAACTAAAAGAGGCCTATCAGTCTATCACAAATAGATTTACTACGTGGTATACCAGCAATTTTATAGTGCAGTTAATGAAAATATAATTTTTTACAAAAATTGGTTTTTATTTTAAATTAAAAACGCCATTTCATTTATCATTCACGAAGCACAATACTATATATTAATTTATTTTGTAGAATTATAATTACTTCCATTATTTTTTAGTTTCAATATTTATATACATACTAGTTACGACAAGGCAATTTTTTTGCAAAAAACAAAGTTAAAATAAAATACGTTTAACAATATTTATATTGTTCGTCATTGAAGAATTTTCTTGAATTTTGATATTAGAAGTGATGATTTTTATGCGTTAAAGAAAAATAAAAAAGAGAAAATGAAGCAGATATTGTGGACGCTGAAATGGCAGCATCCAGGCCTCACAATTCCTCACAGATAGCTCCAAACACAAAGCCCCCTTCAATCCTTGTGCAATTTCTAGAACCCTCTACTCTCCCCTCTTAAAACCCTTTAGAGGGTTTTGCAAAACTCTCACTTTCTCCCATCACATAAGATAGTGAGGCCCCCAAAATACAGTTCTATAGCTTCATTTCTTTAACTCTCTACCGTGCTCTCAATGGCTCCAGTTCTAAGCAGAGGCCTGGCCACTGCTTCTCTGGCTTCGCTTCCCTCATCATCCCCCTTTTCAGTGAGAAACAGCAACAGGGTTTTGAATCTGAGAAGTGCTTTTGTGCCACAAAATGGCCCCAGAAAGGGCTTCTATTGTGCTGGATTGAAGTGGAGGCTTGAGAGAAGGAACAGTCTAATCGATGTGCGGTGCGAGGCCGCCGTGGCCGAGAAAGAGGCTTCGGAGACTTCTGGTGAGAAGTATGAGTACCAAGCTGAGGTGGGTCTCTTCTAATTTCATTGAGTTTTGGGCCTTTTAGGTTTTGGGTGAATTGGATTTGTATATCGTTTACACCTTGTCTGGTTTCTGAGAAAGTATGGGAGTGAAAGTTGAAGTCCGAGTTTGTACAACTGCAACTCTACCCGATTATCAAAGCTTGCTATTGTTTCAATTTTTACTCTTTTTTTTACTGCTTCTCAGCAATTGTACAACAGCGCGCAAAAATGATGAGACTACTAGAATCAATATCAGTTTTTTCCCTTATCGTTGAGGAAAATGAATATGTGAATTTAACTTTTTCAATCTAAAAGTTCATGATTCGGGCATAAATCCGACGAGCTAATTGGGTTTTCTTGAATAACGTAAAGTAGTTGGGGAATTTGTGCGTTCTGTAGAATTAGAGAGGTCTTTAACTTGTTAACTGATTGGACCCTTTACTTTTTTTTTTTTTTTTTTTTTTTTCCTGGGATTTTGAGGGTTCAATTTGTAATGACTTTTGAATTGAAAGTTGATCGATTAAAGCAAATTGCAGGTCACTCGCCTATTGGATTTGATAGTTCATAGTTTGTACAGCCACAAGGAGGTGTTCCTTCGGGAGCTTGTGAGGTGAGCATATGCTATTTCCAAGTCAAACGCACTTCCGGTGATACATTCTGCGCTGAAATACTGCTAATCTCGCTTTCTGCTCATACAATATACACTCTAGTTTTTCAAGTAAATGTGTGCTTTAGATATATGCAGGGATGGGTATTCTGAGACTGGTGATATTTTCTTTTGGTCTATATGTTCACACAGTTCTAGTCTTCTGTTACAGTAATGCAAGTGATGCTTTAGACAAGTTGAGATTCCTAAGTGTGACCGAACCCTCTCTGCTTGGAGATGCTGGTGAGCTAGAGATCCGTATCAAACCCGATCCAGACAATGGGACTATCACTATAACGTATGGTGAAGCTAAATTACAGTTGAATCTTTTCCTGGATAATTGAGTGGGGTTGTTTGAGATGGGATTTCTTAAATTTGCAGAGACACTGGTATTGGAATGACCAAAGAAGAGCTCATTGACTGTCTTGGAACTATTGCACAGAGTGGTACTTCAAAATTCTTAAAGGCTCTTAAGGTACTTTAACTGCATATATCTGTGGTTTGCATTACTCTACAAATTTTTTTCCTCTTCGATTATTTTATTTTATGCTCTTGAAGCTTACAGTTCCAGCCTTACATTTTGTCAGGAAAATCAGGAACTTGGGGCAGACAATGGTCTGATTGGTCAATTTGGTGTGGGGTTCTATTCTGCCTTTCTTGTTTCTGAGAAGGTGATTAGCATAATTAAGTTATACTCTTGGTGGAATTTTCTGTTCCTGTTTAAAGTTTTTGATGTTAATTCGTTTACATTGTACACAATTAGGTTGTCGTGTCTACAAAGAGCCCAAGATCAGATAAGCAGTATGTTTGGGAAGCTGTAGCTGACAGTAGCTCATATATGATTAAGGAAGAAACTGATCCTGAAAAGCTCCTACGTCGCGGAACGCAGATCACACTCTATTTAAGAGTATGCAGCTCTTCTTTTATTTTCTAATGAGATAAATGATGGAAATTCTGCGTGTGCCTGTCAGACTCTTCGTGTTTGAATGGAAAAGAGAATTAGTAAATGGAGCTTTGTGAGATGTTGGATCTTGTTGTTTATCTTAATGATTGCCTTGTTATTATTCCATGCTATTTGCATTTATGTGGAACGAGGGAGGAGGGTATATTGGCAGTTGCTGGAAGGTTAGCAGGGAAATAAAAGAGAATCAGCATTGTCTGTCATCCTGTGCTGTGCACAAATTAATAGTTTTTTTTTTTTTTTTATTATTATTTTTTTATTTTATTTATTTTATTTATAATTTATAATTATTTATAATTTATAATTTTTATTCAAAGGGGGTAGAATATTTAATTGCTCATTCTCCTAAATATAAGCTTCCTGAAAGCCAAAAGCACCCTCATTTTGTTGTTTTTCTTGCAGCCGGATGACAAGTATGAATTCGCGGACCCGGCTCGGATTCAGGGTTTGGTGAAGAATTATTCTCAGTTTGTTTCCTTCCCCATCTATACATGGCAAGAAAAATCAAGGACTGTTGAGGTGAGATACCTTAAACTCTTCCCTCTCATGAGGAAGGTTGTTGGTGAAATAGAAAATTTTGGATATGTGCATAGTATGTTTATCTAATTGTAAAACAAGTATCTACGTGTCCTCTATCTCTCTCTTTTTTCTTTACATTTTATTTTGCTTTATGTAGTGACAAACAGTGGTGTTACCAATAATTTGTAGAGTATTGGTTATCAAAATAGTTGTCACCCTTAACATCTTTCTTCTAGGTCATTTTGCCTTGCTCAATTATTTTGTTCCATTGTCTTGATCTCATGATATAATCCTAATGTATCTCTTCATCAGCCATGGTTTAAGAAACCTTTGTTTTGAATGCAATAAAGCAACTGCTTGTTATCCAGTCTTTATACTAACTTGAACTTGCGCAGGTCGAAGAGGAGGAAGAACCAAAAGAAGGAGAAGAATCAAAGCCAGAGGTAATTAACATGGTATTCCTGATTGTGGGCATTGCACTTTTCTTTCTGAATTTGGATTTGATGTATTAGTGTAATTTTTGTCCAGGGCGAGAAGAAAAAGAAGACTAAAACTGAGAAGTATTGGGACTGGGAATTAACCAATGAGACAAAACCAATTTGGGTGAGTTTAAGCTGTATCTGGTTTCCAAGGTCATTATATATGGCACTAAGTTTCTTTTATGGAGTTATGGATTAATAGCTTGAATTTTGCAGTCTCTTGGTCAGATGTGCTTTTAGTTTTACTTATTAGAAAACATGCATTTAGTTTCATATCCTATATCTTACTTATTCTGGTGTGCTGTAGATGCGGAATCCAAAGGAAATCGAGAAGGATGAGTACCATGAATTCTACAAGAAGACTTTTAATGAATTCTTGGATCCACTTGCACACACTCACTTCACCACCGAGGTATGTAGAATTTTTCATAAATTATTTACGTACACGTGATATCTGTAGTTACAAATTTATTTATTTTTATATAGTTACAACTTTAACTTTGCTCTGAAAAATGTGCAGGGTGAGGTTGAGTTTAGAAGTGTCCTCTATATTCCTGGGATGGGCCCGCTTAACAATGATGATGTGGTTAATCCAAAAACAAAGAATATACGTTTGTATGTGAAGCGTGTATTTATCTCAGATGATTTTGATGGTGAGCTGGTAAGTTTTACCATATTAACTTGAGTTTTGATGAAATTGCTCTTTACGCCGAGAGTTTTATGTCAATAATGCCTCTTATCACATGTACTGGAAACTTAATTTGTTATAGGTTGGAGAAAATTGGTAATAAGCAACTATTATGTCTGTATTTTAGAAGAGAAATATAATCTTCCATATTAAAGCTATATGGTTTGACATTGAGGATGGCATTGGCTTCAATTTTTGAATCCATTATTCTCTTATTAAATGTTATAGTCAGAGATATATGGAGAGATATGACATTCTAACAGCATGTAATAATATGCATAATAATCACAATAATTACGTGGATAATTTTATTCACACGGTTGAACATATTAGCTGGATATCTGCTGAAAATAGAGTAATGTGTCAATTCCCAGTTTAATTGCAGACCTTGTGGCTCACTGAACTGAAAAGATATTGTTTAAATCTCTACTTTAAAGAAAGCTAAATTACTACTAACTTTTGGAATGTTTCCCGTCTTAAGCTTATGAGTGCAAGAAGCAAATTATTTTGAGGGAACTAAAAAATGCAACATGGATACTTCAAGGTATCTAATTAGCAACATGATGTCAATTTTGGAATGAGACTATCAACTCCGAAGGGAGCTTTTGGATGAAAATGGTTATGTTTTTTCAAGAAAGGAATGATTTGAAACCCCTCAATGAGATATGGAAGTAAGAATGCAAATATCAAGCTAAAAAAACTTATTATCAGTAACTTGGAAATCTGAGTCCTGTTTCAACACGACCAGGTGTTGGACGGTACCACTTGCAAAAGCTCAACACAAGGAGTATTTGTTGGTAATATTAAACATGAGATACACACTCCTTACTTTCTGAATTCTTAAGAACAATGAACAGTTAGACAACAGGGTAATTACCATGTACTGCAATAAAATTGTATGATACTTCGTTTTTAATTTTTTTTTTTTAAGGTAAATGAATTTTTCTTCTTTGTGTTTAGTGCTATAATGAGTATCAGACACTGATTCAAAAGTTCTCATTTCCTCAAGTATATGACATGCCAAATTTGTAGTAGGAAAAAGTATCCTACAAAATGGTGAAAAGCGTTTTCCTCTTTTAGTTATATTGAGTGACAGTGGGTTTGATAACACAGCAATGGCCAGTCTTTTGTTTGTAGTAGGAAAAAGTATCCTACAAAATGGTGAAAAGCGTTTTCCCCTTTTAGTTATATTGAGTGACAGTGGGTTTGATAACACAGCAATGGCCGGTCTTTTGTCTGCCTAAGTTTCCTTGGAATAAGAGTGTTTTATTAATAAGCTTATTTGTTTGTAATAATTCACATTTGTAAGATATTTACTTTTTTAATTTTTTTATATGGTTGAATCCACCTCTTTTTTTACCTTTTTGGATTGAATTCATAGTTTTACCCTCTACTCCGATAGAAGGAGCAGATGCGATTTGGTCCAAAAACTATTGGCAATCACATTCTCAATCTTCTGCAAATAAGAATAAAAATACAAGTTGTCAGCCATTTTATTTTAAGAGATTTGATTTCTTGTGTGTGATAAGTGTTGCATATTGATGCTTGATTGCATTACCTTTTGATATCTTCTTGGACTTGATCAAATTTTTGGTGTTTTAATTTGCAGTTCCCGCGCTACTTGAGCTTTGTGAAGGGTGTCGTGGATTCAGATGACCTTCCTCTCAATGTTTCTCGAGAGATACTTCAAGAAAGCAGAATTGTAAGATTGAGTTTGTCAACATTGATGTAGATACACAAAATACATGTATACATTATGGTAGAACTAGTTTACAATTTGTGAGTGTATTTGTTTCAGTTATCAGTGGCTTATGATTTCCTGGAATCAAGATATAATCGCATGCTTCTTATTTCCATATGTTTGATACTTTCAGGTAAGAATAATGAGAAAGAGACTTGTCCGGAAAACATTTGACATGATTCAAGAGACCTCTGAAAGTGAAAATAAAGAGGTCCATATCGGTTAAACCTTGCCTATCCTTTTTTCAATTTCAATTGAGGCTTCTTTGTGGACTGAGAGAATAAATATGTTGGTTCCAGGACTACAAGAAATTTTGGGAGAACTTTGGCAGGTTCATAAAGTTAGGATGCGTTGAGGACACTGGAAATCACAAGCGCATAGCACCATTGTTGCGGTTCTACACTTCCAAAAGTGAGGAGGAGCCGAAAAGCTTAGATGATTATGTTGAAAACATGGGTGAAAACCAAAAGGCCATTTATTACTTGGCAACAGACAGCTTGAAAAGTGCGAAGACTGCTCCTTTCTTGGAGAAGTTGGTTCAAAAAGACATTGAGGTATGCATTCTTTTTGAATTTTGTTCAGCCCATAATAAGCTTATTACATACGAAGGGAATTTGGGTTGCAAGGCTATAGAACAAATTGTCAGAGAAGATTTTTTTTAATAAGTTAATTAGAAATGGTTGAAGGAAAACCTAAATTTAGATTGAATGCTAAATAATTGTCTTTTGCTTGTGAGTGCTTGTAATTAGAATTGGCTAAGACTAAGTTATGTATGTAAATGAAAAAGAGTTGCGGAAGTGTTAGCTAAGCATCTTTTCCTTTTTGTATAGGAAAATTTATTTGATATTACATCCTTTCCGGTTTACTGATATGGGGTATATATTTTAGGTTCTGTACTTAATTGAACCTATAGATGAAGTCGCCATCCAGAACCTGCAGACGTACAAAGAAAAGAAATTTGTTGACATTAGCAAGGAAGACTTAGAGCTTGGTTAGTACTTTATTTATTTCCTGTGAGATTATTGGTGACACTTGATCTTAATTCTTGTATCTCTTGGGATTTTGTTGTGCATCTTTCTCGTGACTCTGTCTTATACCAGGTGATGAGGATGAGGTGAAAGAAAGGGAAACACAGCAAGAATACAATCTTCTCTGTGATTGGATAAAGCAACAACTTGGTGATAAGGTAGCAAAAGTTCAAGTCTCAAAGCGTCTAAGCTCATCTCCCTGTGTGCTTGTTTCTGGCAAGTTTGGATGGTCTGCTAATATGGAAAGGTTAGTTGTGCTTTTAGTGTTCACAATATGTAATCATGACAAGTTTCCTTGATCCTCAAGACGCATTGATCATACTTTATTCAATGAAGGTTTGAGTAATTTTCTTTTGCACCCTTTTGTAGATTGATGAAGGCTCAAGCTCTTGGAGATACTTCTAGTTTGGAGTTCATGAGGGGAAGGAGAATATTGGAAGTTAATCCAGATCATCCCATAGTCAAAGATCTCAATGTAAGACCATTTAACTCGGTGCTAAATGTAGACTTTTTTTCTTCCTATTCTAATTGGGAAAAAAAGGAAATTACAATGGAGGTATCTTTTATACTCCTAATCCTAACAGAGTTGTGAAGGAGGGAATTAGTGGAAATGCTTCCTAACACTGGGGTATAAGTGACCCATTTTGCTACTTGATGTGCACAGAAATTAGCACATTTGGAAGATTTAAAAGCAGTCCATTCCCTTAGGGGAAGCAGGTGCTGGCGAAGCCCCATCCTCAAAGAGATGAGGGTCCTTGATGGCAATGATAGTGAGCAGTGAGTCACCTTCAATTAGAAGGGAAGAACAGCCATGAGAGGATGCAGGTTGGCTGCCAAGAGTGTAGCATGTGCTCCTCCTAGATTGGCTTCCTCCATGGGGGAAGCTTTTGAGTCCTCACAGCGAGGAAGTTGCCCTTGTGGTCTCTGAGGGTAGCAGCAGCTACAGCAAAGCTGGGTCTGATGGCAACATCGAAGTTGACTTTAAGGGAGCTAAGGGTCTAAACGTAGACTTAAGTTGAATAATAACTGCTCCTGATTCTATTACACACTTCTCTCTTTTTTTCAGAGGGAGATGTTCTCCATCTCTCTAAGAGATTTCTCCTCTCTTCCTGCCTTTTGTCTCCCTCACCCCTTCCTTTTCTCTCTCTCTCTCCCTCTCTCTCTCTCTCTTTTTTTTTTTTTGGTTTTTGGAAGTCAGATCTATCGTCTTCCACCCCTGCCTCCCTTCCATGCTCCCTCCCACCGCCATCATCTCTTCTCCGTCCCTTGCATCGTGCATCTCATGCACAACTCTGTCATGTGTGAACCTCATGAGCCGCCACCCCAGGTGGTTGATCTGTTGCTTTTATATATATCTCCTCTCTTCTCCACTTTCTTCTCTGCCTCTCCCTAGCCGGTGCCTCTCTTTTTGGCCTATGGAGACTGTAAGATTCGATGTCCGTCTCGCAACAACAGCTGGGCAACCCTCTCACTGAAAATAGGAGTGGAGATCCTCTTCATCACTTTCAGCGCTGTCGATCTTAGAGCAATCTTTTCTTGCTGTGGTATCTGTGGTATCCTCACTCCCTTGTTGCTGCTGCAGGCGTCTTTCCAAGCAGTTCATTTCTTGGGTTGCTTCAAAAACTGCCATTTCGGTGGCCCATTTCTTGGCTGTCAGGCCAAGGAGATACTGGATCAGGCTTAGCTCATTACCAATTTATTTTTTATTTTTTATTTTTTACGTTTTTTACTGGGGTGTTTGTTGGGTCTTCACCCTCTCATGTATCTAATTTTGCTTTAATGATACTTATCTTGCCCATTCACAAAAAAAAATTGCTCCCGAGTCTGACCAACAATGGTATTGGTTATTCTACTTGCAGGCTGCATGCAAGAACGCACCTGAAAGCACCGATGCCAAGAGAGCTGTTGACCTCTTGTTTGATACAGCATTGATCTCCAGTGGATTCTCAGTAAGGGCTTACCAAAAATTTCTCTCTTATTACATGCTATGCATGAATTAAAGTAGCTCGACATTATTTGAATTTTTTGCTTGAATGATACAGCCCGACAGCCCAGCTGAGTTGGGAAATAAAATCTATGAGATGATGGCAATGGCCCTTGGAGGAAGATGGGGCAGATCAGAGGAGGAAGAGGCTGACGCATCAGAAGCTGCTTCAGAATCTGGTGCAACAGTTATCGAAGCCTCAGAAACAGAAGTGGTTGAACCATCTGAAGTAAGGGCAGAGAATGATCCTTGGAATGATTAAATGTCTTTTGGAGGACAATTTTTGGCTTTGTTTCATTATTGTTAAAAGAATAATGCTTGGAAAGAGAATTAGCAGAGAAGAAAAGAAAGGGGGTGGAGAGGGGATGCTGATTAACTTGTGGGAAAAGAAACAGTTTTGCTGCTATGGATAATTTGCTGTAGGTTTTACTAATGAATACCTGTCAATTTGGTTCTGGTACGAGTTAAAGAAAGTTCACTGTTTTAACAAACTAGCAAGACATTTATCTCTAGAACCATCTGAAACGTGTTTACCTTATTGTTCTTCGCAATTAGAGCTTAGAGGGCAAGGCTATTGTACTTGGAAAACAACCATTTGCTCCAGAATAATATGGAGAGTGAATTAGATTACTTGCGGTTGGCTGTAGTGGCCGAATTCTCTCGCTCTGTTATCACGGCTATCAAAAACCTCTCTGCCGGATGGTCCATGACTTCTATTGCGGATGATGTTATTTGCCATTTTTTTTTTTTTTTTTTCAAGGTCTTGAGAAGAGTTAATTTCTGGACATATTCCATTGTCAAATGGGTCGCTGCTCTCAGTTGTTATGGGAGTATTTTCACTTCTTTTTTCTTTTCTTTTTCTTTTTCTTAGAATCAAGAGTGAAAAAAACACTCCTTAAACCCTTCTTGTTATTCGGAAAAAAAAAAAAAAAACCTTGTGTCAACTATGTTTACTATCATGTAAAATATGGCGACATGACATAAGAAGTTGGATGCCCCCCCAAAAAAAAAAAGAAAAAAAAATATTGGACATTATGGTTCATCAAACCAATTATTCATTCTGTAAAACTTCAAATCCTAAAGGCTTGAAAAGGACAAAAAAAAAAAAAAAAAGGGTAAAAAGGAAAAGAACAGCAAAGAAAAATGGGCTTCTTTTCGGTAGGAAAAACAAAAAAAGGGAGCACATTGGGTATTGGGTCAGCCCAATAAAGGCAGGGCTTTTGAGTATTGGACCAGTAAACATCAGCGGGTCAGAAACACGGGTTGAGTTCTAAATATTCGGAACGACATAAACAAAAACAGAGAGAACGTAGGTTTAAGGAGGGTTTTGAAGGCGGCTACGAAGTGCGCTTCTTTGTTCTCCTCCTCCTCCACTGAGATCTCACGTTTCCCATTTCTTTCTTGTCCATTATTTACTGTCTCACGCTTTCCCGGAAATCAAAATCGAAGAGAATTTTAATTTCTTATGCCCATTCTCATATTTTCATCTGCTACTTTTAGCAACGAGCTTGATTCCTCTACCCTTCTTGCTAAGCAGAGAAAGTCCACTGAAACATGTGGAGGAATTTAGCCAGGCAAGCTTCTTCCAAAGGGATTATTCGCTCTTGCCTGCCTTCTTCTTCTCCATCTAGTTCCATTATATTTTCTCAAGACTTGAATTTACTCGAGAAAATCAGACTTCACCAGGCCCCAAAATGCGTAAATTATTGGTTTCCGATAATGGGTTTTGGTCGAAGTGGTGTGTTATCTTCTCAAAAAAGTGGATTGGGAAGACCCAGCTCCGCAAATTTAAGTAACCCTTTTGGGTTTTCCGGGAATTGTAGCTGTGTGAAAGGTTATGCGAGCGCCGCCGAGGCTATTGCTTCCGAGGAGGACTTGTCGGGGTCCGATGAAGTGCAAGAATTGATGGAGGAAATGATTAAAGAAGACAAGGCGATGGAATCTCAATCTAGGCGGCCGAAGAAAATGGTGGCGGGTATGGGGATAGGGATGTATAATACGCTTCGAAGGCGGCAGATAAAGATGGAGACTGAGGCGTGGGATGAGGCGGCCAAGGAGTACCAGGAACTCCTGACGGATATGTGTGAACATAAGCTTGCACCCAATTTGCCTTACATGAAGTCCTTATTTCTTGGTTGGTTTGAGCCCTTACGCGATGCAATTGCTGAGGATCAAGAATCTAGCCAGCAAAAGAGGCAGAAACCTTCTCATTATCCACATTTTGATCAATTACCGGCGGATAAGATGGCGGTCATTACAATGCATAAGTTGATGGGGTTGTTGATGACGAATACTGGAGGGATAGGCAGTACCAGGGTTGTGCAAGCCGCTCTCCAGATAGGTGAAGCAATCGAGCAGGAGGTGAGTATGCCTATGATCTTCATTTTGATAATTGGTTTGCCTTTTTTTTTTTTAATTAAATTTTTGTAAGAAATAAACCAATCTCATTGGAAGCCTAAGGCACCCCTAAGTACACAAAAAGAACCACCTAACTAGAAATAGCAAAACGAACAAGGAGGTCACTATAACTAATCAACAAAGGAGACACAAATGCCGCTGTCCGTAGATACAATGTTTCATAAACAAAGATAAAATTTACCCTAGCACTTATCAAAAAAATTTATCCTTGTGTCCTCTCCCTGTTGTCAAAGTTTCTATAATTCATTTCCCTCCATAAGCACCAAATAAGGCACGTGGGCACCATTTTCCACACCGCAACACTCCTTGGCCTGCTAGACGACGACCACAGGCAGTCATACAGATCAACAACACGTTTAGGCATAACCGAGGACATTCCAAAACGACTAAAAAAAGCACTTCTAATGGCCGAAGCCACATTGCAATGAAGAAGAAGGTGGTCCATAGATTTCCCATTCCTCTTGCACATGCAACATCTGTCCATCATAACGTGCCGCCTCCTGATAATTGGTTTGCTTTTTATTTGGTAGAAAGTAATTTCTTTCAATGTACCACCAAATCTTCAGCATTCGACTTTGATGGACTGTGACAAACAAATGGAAACAAAGCATCTGTCTTTTATAATCTTTTTCATCTTACAGACTGTAGGTAGATCTCAAATATATGTGGCAATCAAGTTGAATCTGTTACTTGTAGTAGAAGATCATTAATGTAGTTCACCTTCGTCACATTCTTATACAGTTCCAGTGGGTGGAACTGCTTGTATTTGCCCAGCATGCTTTAGAAAATTCCATGATTCTTACTATTACAATCTCTTCCTTAATGCTGCTGCTCTAAATCTCCATGGACACCAAAATGCCCTTCAGCAGCTAGATTTCAGTTTTTTAATGAAAAACGTTTAGTGACTTTTAGTTTTTTCATCATCAAGAAATGGGAGGCATTATTTCTTTTTTTCTTTGTTGATAAGTAAATGCAATTTATAAAAAAAGCGCAAAAGACGCAACTCAAGTACATATGAAGTATACAAGAGAAACATGTAGTTAGAAGAGGAAAAAAGCTCAAGAACAACATGAAAACTTGAAATACTTGAGTAGAAGGCAGCTGTCCAAAGGTAGAGTCTTAAAAAAAAAAAATCCTTTAGTTCCCCCATTATTCGTTCATGGTTCAAAACATCGGTACTTTATTTCCCTCTAAAGACATCACTTAAGGCTCCAAAGACACCACATAAGGCACGATGAAACCATCTTCCACATGAGGCATTGGTGCTTGTTATGCACAAGGACTTGAATTTACAATTTGCCCAAGCAGGGTGTCCAGTTTCTTGCCATTCTCTATTAGTAAAAAACTTGCATGTGATAATCTGTTATGTGCACAAGGACTTGAATTTACAATTTGCCCAAGCAGGGTGTCCAGTTTCTTGCCATTCTCTATTAGTAAAAAACTTGCATGTGATAATCTGTTATGTGCACCAGGCTAGGATATACAGGTTTTTGGAGAAGACAAAGAAGAAGAAGAGCGCCACAGATAAGAATGCTGAAGGTGAATCTGATAAGAACACAACAGATAAGAAACCTGAAGGTGAATCTGATCCCATGATTAACGAACAAAGGAAACTGACCAAAGAGCAGGAGAATTTAAGGAAAAGAGTTTCTAAACTGATGAAGAAGCAAAAGGTGCATCAAGTAAGGGGAATATTGAAGGCACATGATGACTCAAAGCCTTGGGGTCAGGAAGCTCACGTTAAGGTTTGTGATTTCTGTACTTGTAAATGTGGATGTCATATTGCTGCTGTTGTTTTTATAACTTGGTGTTTGTACTTTCCAGGTTGGCTGCCGCTTAATTCAATTGTTGGCGGAAACAGCCTATATACAACCTCCAATCGATCAATTAGGAGATAGCCCACCAGATATTCGGCCTGCATTTTTACACACCCTCAAAACTGTGACGAACGAAACACAGTGAGATTAAATCTCTCTCTCTCTCTCTCTCTCTCTCTCTCTCTCACACACACACAAACACACTATATTTAATTGTGTGTTTTTTCTTTCCCATCATATTTACAGGAAGTCCAGCAGAAGATACGGTGTTATTGAATGCGACCCATTAGTTTTCAAAGGACTACAGAGAACTGTAAGTAGACCACTAGCTTCCTGGAGCTGCTCATATTTGGTTGGCGCTTTCTTCTAGTAAAAATTTTCATTTTGACAGTTATGGAAGTGCAACGAAGAATTTCATTGGATGCTTTTCTATTCATGATGAGTAACAATTGTTTTATTTTGTTATGTCCAAACAGGCTAGGCACATGGTCATTCCGTACATGCCTATGTTAGTGCCTCCTCAAAACTGGACAGGGTATGGCATCAAGCTTTCTATCAAAATTTCTGGTTATTTGATCAATTTAACTTGGGGTGGTTCTTGGCAAAAGGATATTGTTTAATCATAGAATATGGGACTCTGGATCATAAAAATAGAGAATCAAAATGTTCTGGATATCTTCTGCTTATTTAGCTTGTTGTGTCACTTAAATGTTCATTTGAAAGCTAGATAGATTGTACTCTTTCAGGGTCGTGTCCTATGTTGGTTTTTAGTAAATTTCGCAATGCTTTGGCAGGTATGATAAAGGTGCATACTTGTTTTTACCATCCTATGTTATGCGAACACATGGAGCAAAACAACTACGTGAAGCAGTTAAGAGGACTCCAAGAAGTCAATTAGAACCTGTTTTTGAGGTCTGAGCACTCTGGATTTTGGTATTTTAGTTACTGATCTGTATTTATTGCTTAGTGTGATTGTTAGTTCTATATGTTATCTTGCCCTTTGTGATAGGCATTGAAAAATTCATCCTTTGATCATATGTTTGCTATTCTGTGAAGCTCTCTGAATTTGGCTTTTTGGTTGTTGCCCTATTGCTAGGCTCTGGATACTCTTGGAAATACCAAATGGAGGGTGAACAAGAGGGTACTTGGTGTGCTAGACAGAATATGGGCTAGTGGAGGCGGTCTTGCTGACTTGGTCGACCGTGAAGATGTGGGTAACAATTTATTTTTCCTTTCCAATTGGTGCATTTTGTTTTCACTATTTTGAATGAATGAACTCATCTTGTTCAACAAAAACTTACCGCTCAAAATAATTATCCATTAAAGCAATATGCTTTTGGTTTTCATTAACCATTCTTCTTTCACTTTTCCAAGATAGGTTCCTCTGCCAGAGGAACCAGACACAGAAGATGAAGCAGAAATTCGGAAATGGAGGTGGAAAGTTAAAGCTGCAAAAAAGGAGAATTGTGAGAGGCATTCCCAGCGGTGCGATATAGAACTTAAACTTTGTGTAAGAAGCTTCCTTGATTAGTTGAATTTATTTAGTGTAGTTGAATGTTCCAATAGATCGTGTATTAATTCTTCTGATTTGGGAGCAGGTTGCTCGTAAGATGAAGGATGAAGAAGGCTTCTACTACCCACATAACCTTGATTTCCGAGGTCGTGCATACCCCATGCACCCATATTTAAACCATCTTGGTTCTGATCTATGCCGAGGCATCCTTGAGTTTGCAGAGGGACGCCCTCTTGGAAAGTCAGGCTTAAGGTGGTTGAAGATACATTTGGCAAATTTGTATGCTGGTGGTGTAGACAAGTTATCTTATGAGGGCCGGATAGCATTTACTGAAAACCATTTAGATGATATTTTCGATTCCGCAGACAGGCCTCTTGAAGGAAGGAGGTGGTGGTTAAGTGCGGAGGATCCTTTCCAATGCCTGGCAGCTTGTGTTAATCTGTCAGAAGCATTGAGAAGCCCCTCTCCAGAAACTAGTATTTCACATATGCCTATCCACCAGGTACCTTTTTCTCGCCGGTCACAAAATTTAATCGGGGAATATTTATGTTAAGTAATAATCGTTTATATACATGATACTCTAATTCATTTGAGAAATAACCAATCTTTCTATTCCTTGCTGGAAGCTTTTTCATCGAAATTGAAGATAAAATAGCATGTTTCATGCTTAAAAAGAGAAAGAGTAAGCACAAAGAACAGATGTGTGCAACTGCATAACCTGGAACTTAAGCTAGGATATTTTTTCTTGCATAAATTTATATGCTTCTCTATGCAGCATTCGCGTGCCTGTGTGCATGTGGCTTGCTTCTGCATGTGTTTCATTATGTAGAAGTGAGGTTACAATATCTCAAAAGGAGTTTTTTCTTTTTATAAACTTACTTTACTGATCTGGTTGGCTTGAGTGGTAAGCCACTTGGCCCTGGTGTCTCATGAAGCATCAAGTCTAAGGTTCGACCGCCCTTGGGTGTTAACAATTTCTTGAAGTCACGCCTCCGAGTGAAAGCCTGAGCTTTACCCAACCCGTGTGAAGGGGACGCATTGCACGGTGTTTTTGGGATCTAGTCAGGGCAAAGCCCCGGATACCCCGGTTATCACAAAAAAGATTGATTGCAAAACTTCTTAGCACTTAAAAGACTTTAGCAGCTCCTAAGATCTAGTATATGGAGGGTAGGGTATGCCTTCCTATAGACAACTGCAATGTTAATAAATTGTTGGAAGTCACACATGCTTTTAATACAGTTTACACTTGCACAAGAGTTTGTCTGGATGGTCTTGAAAATTGTATAGAGATATTTCTGTTGTTCCTTTTTCTTTTAAGAGGTTTCTGAGAGACCTCTGTACTCCTATATAGTTTATGAAGTGTGATACAGGGCATATATATTTTGAATATAGTATTGAGAGGATCAAGATTTCCTAGTATTCTTAGGGCATTTTTTTTTTTTTTTTGATAAGTAATAAGAAGTTTTATTAAAAAGCGTATAGGCGCCCCAAGGTACACTGGGAGTATACAATAGGATCACCTAACTAGAAGGAGAAAAACGAAGAAGAAAATCATCATAACTAATCGAAACAGGAGAGACATGCGCAACGGTCCAAAGGTATAAAGTTTGGAAGCAAGAGGCTAAAATGTCTTCCCAAGTCCCCTCCACATCCTCAAAGCACCTATTATTCATTTCCCTCCATAGACACCAAAAAAAGCACGTAGGCACCATTTTCCACACCGCGGCACTCTCCCTCCTCCCCGAAGACCACCAACAAGCGAGAAAATCCAAAACCCTCTTCGGCATCACCCAAGACAACCCAAACCGACCGAAAAAGGTGCTCCACAAAGTATAAGCTACCTCGCAATGAAGGAGAAGATGATCCACCGTCTCCTCGGACTTCTTGCACATACAACACCTGTTTGTCACAATCACCCGTCACTTTCTAAGATTGTCCAGGGTCAAAATTTTTCCCAAAGCCGCCGACCACACAAAAAAACTCGCCCTCAGAGGAGCTTGGGTACGCCACACACTCTTCCACGGAAATCCTCCCCCAACAGGATTCTTAGGGCATTCTATCGTGTAGGTTTCCTTAGATCTCAACCATTGTTTTCAAATTAAGTGGTTGAGATTTTGCCATATCAGCATTTATGACTTTTAAAATATGGAAAAATATTGTAAGTATTGAAGTGATAAATATGGTATAAAAGTGACAAATACTGATATGGTACTATCTCAACCATTTAATTTGAAAAAAAATAGTTGAGATTTGAAGAAATCCACTCGGAAAAATATCCTAAGAGAGAAGATGATCCCACTCTGTTTGATGTGGTGCATTTGGATAGAAAGAAATGACCCGAGCTTTGAACATAATGATAAGATTTCTCTTTTATACTTCCTGTCTACTTGAGTGTGGCCTTTGATTTTTAGTGAAATCTATTTACTTATCAAAAAAATATCCTAGAAATTCTAAGGAATCCTGATCTGTATTAAGAATACCTAGCTTTTGCAAATTTACACACCCACACGTATGCACATTTATATAAATGTATATTCTTCAAAACCCATGCTTTGGTTTTCCCATAATACATCTTTGTCTTATTTTTTTTTTGTTTCTCCCTTCTTCTTTTGCAAGGATGGTTCATGTAATGGCTTACAACATTATGCTGCTCTTGGAAGGGACAAGGTAACAAACTTTTCTAGTTGTTGGGATTTAAGAAGTTGCAGTACGTATAAGCTGCACAATGAAGCTATCTTTGTGGGATATGGAAGTATGGTTTAAGCTTGGTTTTAGGACATTTAAATATATTTTTAAAGCCTTTCATATTATGTCAAAGTTCTTTTTGGCCATAAATTTGATGGATTGAAACTCGCAACATTAAAAATAAATTACATGATGATATATATATATATATATATAGAGAGAGAGAGAGAGAGAGAGAGAGATAGTCACAGTTCTGCTCTTCGCATATGTCACCTCATGGCTGATCAGAATACCTCCAGGGGGTTTTGGAAAATATTAGGGTTCTTAAATCTTTCCTCACTCATTTCCAGCACTCTTGCCTAACATCTGTATGTTGTACATCACACATGCTTGTGTAAATTTTTCTATTTATTGGTTAAATTGCTTTAATTTCATAGCTGGGAGCAGCTGCAGTAAATCTTGTTGCGGGAGACAAACCTGCAGATGTTTACTCAGGAATCGCCGCCAGGCAAGCATCTCTCTCTCTCTAGACATGTTTTCCACTGAATTGTGAAAGAATAAAGAAAATGAGAACCTAACCAAGATGAAATGAGGAAAGAAGTTCCTTAAACATACAAAAACAAAACTAAATATTGTTGCTTTAAAGTGAAGCTTTGTCATTCAGACGTCACATCAAGTTTAAAAGTAAACACTCTCTCTTGTTAGGATAAAGTAAAAGATTACCACTCACTAATTTTCTTCCTTTAATCAGTATAAAGAGATCAACGATGAGCATTTTTTGATTGGTATTCAATTAAGAAAGGTCCTCGTTGACCTGTTCAGGTTGTTTATCTCTGTTGTATACCATGTGCGTCATGCAAAAAAACAAAAAGAGGTGATCCAAAACTCAGAATCATATCAACAAAGATTTGAAAGACCATGTTCACAAATTATGTGATATCTTCATTGATGTATTCTAAAGGAAGAAGAGAATCGACAGTAATAATATGACACCAAATTTTGATTAAAATTGCAATAAGCAGTTATGTTTTTTTTGAGGTTACATTACAATATCAGCTATATTAATAAAAGTTCCTGTCTCAAAAAAAAAAAAAAAAAAAAATCCACTGATTTTCATTTGTTTCTGTTTTTAAACAAGTTAAACTAAGTCTGCCAGTTTAGGTTCAAATTATTTAAATGGTTTTACTTCTGCATGCTATAATCATGCTTCAATTAATTCATCAAAAAGAGAAAAAAAAAAAAAAATCATGTTTCAATTAAAGATGCCAGTAATTCTGATGTTGAAGTGCCTAAATTTTCCAAAAGCAATCCTTTTAATCAATCTAATTTGATTAACGTTACTGCTGGCTCTTGTAGACACATAGTACTTCTCTCCCTTTAATAAAAGGAGTTCTTGGTTCAACTCATGAGCAGATACAGATTCAGAGGGGTACTGTACCCAGTACCCTCATTGATTTTCCTATTTCCATTGATTGAAATCTGATTGAAATTTATTGTTGTGGTTGCAGAGTACTAGATATCATGAGGAGTGATGCAGAAAAAGATCCTGCAACTAATCCACATGCAAAGTACGCGAGGCTTTTAATCAATCAGGTTTCTGTCATTACTTGTCAAATATTTTGGTGTAAAAATTTGGTCCAGATTATGTACTTCAATAGGGTGGTAGTAATTGTTAAAATTATGAAGACTTTTTAATGACTTAGCTAAAACTATTATCTTGTATATAAAATAGATTGCTTGGAGTTGCCATCAAAAGGATTTTTTTTGTGAAACCAGTTGATTGCAATTTCTTATATTATAATTCTGTAGTTTGCCTTCGCATTTGTTATATTGTAATACTGGGTATCCTTAGGTGGACCGGAAATTGGTAAAGCAAACAGTGATGACATCTGTGTATGGTGTCACTTATATTGGTGCCCGTGACCAGATCAAGAAGAGATTGAAGGAACGTTGTGCCATTGAAGATGATAGCGAGTTGTTTGCTGCATCTTGTTATGCTGCAAAGGTAAAAGAATAAATCCGTCCGGCACGCATGCTAATATGTGCATATATTAGACTTTGTACTGATTATTTCACTGCCTGAGCAGACCACATTGACTGCTTTAGGAGAGATGTTTGAAGCTGCAAGAAGTATCATGAGTTGGCTTGGCGATTGTGCAAAGGTGTGTCATCAATCTTGTGATTACTTGCTTACAACAGAAGTTTGTGACTGATGTAACCATTAATAGCTGCGGAATTTAAGCACACGTGCAAAATATGCTTTTTGTCCCACCCCCCACCCACCTGTTTCTGGGTTCTGTTCTTTTTCGCCTATTGACTCTTGTATGCTATGTATATAAGTATGTACGTGCCATGAGAAGCCTTATCAGATGATGTTTTCATGCATGGGGTGGGTGGGGTTGGTGTGGGGTGTTCTAATTAGACCTCTTTGAATATCTTGGTCAAACCAGTCGGAATATGATTCCAGTTAATATGTTTAGCATGTGCAAATGTAGTGGCAGGTCTATTGATCACTTGTTGCTTAATTGCTCCCTTAATAGAGAGTTATGGCCTTTTGTTTTTATTTTTTCTGGGTAAAATTGTTGGTGTGCACCCTACCTTTAAAATGGGCTGAAATGACTTTGTTGTGTATCTTACCTGGGAAGGTTTATTTGGACAGCCTCAAAACAATTCTTTCTGAAATGCAGCTCCCCTTTGTCTCATGTGGATGATTTGGAACAAGAGGAATAATCACACATTTAATGGTGTTGAGCTACTGTTGAGTTTAAATCTCCAGTACTGCTGTTACATTTAGCAATTATAGACTTCTTACATCTTATATTGCATGAATCTTGCAACTTTAGCGGATCTTCTGTAGTTACATTGAGCTACTTTAGTGGATCTTCTGTAGTTTTTATGCACCTTGCATGCATAAGTTCTCTCCTCACTCTAATAAAAATTCTTATTACATACATAACGAATGGTCAAGGATGCTTGGAGCCTAGCCTGTTGTACATCCATGTGCCAAATCCTGTCAAGAGGGTAACAGAATTGGAAATTTCGATGAAAATTCTGATTAGGTTTAGTACCGATGAAGCCATGAAAGAACATTTAGGTGGTTGGCCAATGATAATTCACTTTCAACATTTAAAATCTTAAATGCCAATTGTTCGTTTGGGAGGAAGAATGTATTCGGTGTGGGCCTCTGGTTCCATTTTCCATTCTTCTTTTGTTTTTGTTTTTGTGTGTCTTTTGGTTTGACTGCACCTCAGCCATCACAGTAATACTGAACTATATAGTTCTGATCAAGGTAATGAGTAACTTCAGGTGAAGTCCTGGAATTTTTATATTTGTTATGACATATATCCACAAATATGTTTTTCTTGGTGCTTAGTGAACATCTATGTATGGTTTGGAATTTCTAATGTCAGAAGTTTTTTGTCTCTGTTGTCAGACATGTACTCGTTGCTATGTGAGCCACTTATTCTATACCAGCTGTGTCTCTTAACACAATGTTCGCAATTTTAAACTATAGGGTCAAAACTTAAATGCCATTGCTCATGCTTTTGCATTGTTGAGTCTAACTTTGAGTCTGACTTCTAACTTTGAACATAAAACAGGTTATAGCTTCGGAGAATCAGCCTGTGCGATGGACCACACCTCTTGGACTTCCTGTTGTACAACCTTACCGGCAACTGGCAAGGCACCTTGTAATGTTCTAACAAAATTATAGAATACCTATTCAATAGTTTTTACAATTACAAACAAGTCCAATACTAATATTGGGTATCTCATTAAGATGCTGTGTTGAATCCCATGCAGATTAAGACTTCTCTTCAGGTGTTGACACTACGACGAGAAACTGACAAGGTAGCTTTGTTCAACCTTTTTCTTGTGTCTGCTTCATTAATATCGGTGCCTTAAAAGGTCATTGTTGCATGCCAAGTATATGCCTAATTAATTAGGGCTGTCAAGGGGATAAGGTTCGGTATTCTGATTGGAATTATCAATTTTTAATTCTAAACTAGAGAGAGAGAGAGAGAGAGAGCAGACTTGGATCTGAGTTGAATCTGGCTTTGATATGTTTACACTCAGATTTGAAACAAAATATAACGGAACCCTCATCAAGCCATATAACAAGTATTGTATGTACATGATATTCCTCAATGGAGCCATCTTCAGCCATGCACTGAATCTTTTTCTTCATTCATGTATCTGATTTTCCTTAAGGGAGCTATCTGCAACCACATACAAATTCATATCCTGTCTGTGATTTTAAAGTATTGCCCTTTTCTCATGAGTGCAAGTTTTAAGCTATCTAAGAACCAATCCTTTGATCACCTTTTTCCTTTGGGTAACTTTTATAGGTCATGGTTAAGCGGCAGAGGACAGCTTTTCCCCCAAATTTTGTGCACTCCCTTGACGGATCGCACATGATGATGACCGCTGTTGCCAGCAAAAGGGCTGGCCTAAACTTTGCAGGTTTAAACTGGATTCCCTTTTTCTTTTTTCTTTTTTCTTTTTTCTCTTTCACATTTCATATTTCATTAATGCACACATATACATACTGTGTTTGAAAGTTCATTACGTCATACCTATGTTTGAATACAGGAGTCCATGATTCATATTGGACACACGCATGTGATGTTGATGAAATGAACAGAATACTAAGAGAAAAGTTTGTTGAACTCTACGATGCACCAATACTGGAGAATGTAAAGTTTCTTCACTTGTAAAAGTCCTTCAATTATGATTGAAGATCTCTACTTTTGTTATTTACTTGTAATTATTGGTTTCTTACTTTGCATTCACTGGGTTATTTATTGTCTGTTGACATGGCATTGATGATTGCTTTTGTTTTTGCCTTCTTACGCAGTTGTTGGAGAGCTTCCAGACAACTTTCCCCACATTGAACTTTCCTCCCCTGCCAGAGCGGGGAGACTTTGATCTCAAAGATGTGCTGGAATCTCCCTATTTCTTCAACTAGTCTGAGCCATATGCTTAATTTGGCAGTGCCCCTTTTTAACTAGGGACTCCGAATCTTTGTCCTTCAGTGGAAGGTGATGGCAGCTTTAGCTCATTCACAGGCATGAGATTGTCGAAGTCAAGTGGCTCCAGCCCATTATAATAGCAGAAACGTTGAGCACAAAGTCAAGGTTGGACTACCCACAATCAGTTTCCCGTGGAAATTCTTGTATATATGTCCAAACAGAGTGCTTCAGCGATTGGGAGACGACATTCGGCTCTGCCTTCTTCATCAACTATTTTTTAAAGGATCTGAGGAAACAAGATGATGTTACGTGCAGCATATAGTAGAAATAACAGCTCCAACACTAATATCAAGTAGGGTTAGGTATTGAACGGAAGACATTAAAGCGATTGGTGGTGATTAAAACAGATGAGCGATGAGTTATAGCTTTGAATGCCCACAAGAAGGCTCCTCAATCTCACTGGGCTTCTGATGATTTTGGCTCAACTAGCCAATTGGATCGTTGTCATGTGTTTTTCTGTTAGTATATTGTCACCGAAGATGTGTGCAATTTGTTTCGATGCTAGTTCTTGTTTTCCCCTCTTGATTCTTACTGTAATTCAAAACAAAATTTTGCAATTGGTACTAAAGAGAAAAAATAATACACAATTCGAGTTCTCTCTCTATTAACTGCTGCGTCCTCTTGTAAGCCACTCCTTCAATCACCCCCTCTTCCCATCAAAATAAGATGAGGCAGAAGAAAATAACCAAGTTATTGATCCTTTCATTTATTACAAAATATATCTACACTTCGATGTTTCTAGATCTTCCAAAGATGGAAAAACCACTGTTCCTCTCCATGTTACCAAGTGAAATCATGCATTCTTTTTGAATAAGGCACAGGCGTCACTATATATGGCCACTGAATTTGAAAACACAGCGAGAGCAATCATGAAAACAGATAATATCTTGTCCTTCTTTGTTGCTATGCGATGACGATCCCTGAAATAGAAATCAGCAAGTGGATAAGATGACTCGCTCATATAGTTGATATAGCTTTAAGCCAAGTAGCCAACTAAACCAATGTTTGGTTTATTACCTTTTTGCAATTTATAATAGCAGCTTACAAATATTAGTTGAGCTAAGAGAAATGTTATATACCACATTTTTATTACACTACTATCTGACAAAGCCGACCAAACATCATTTGACCAGTGACATGTACTAAGAAAGAAAAAGAAATGCTGTATATCAGTTCAGCACATGATCTTCCAAATATTTGTCACCTGTTCCAGCTTTGCCATTTCCCTTCCTTCTCTCTGTTTTAATCACTAAATTATTTTCCTCAGACCAGAATCATTCAATAACTCATGTAGACATAACACCATTCCTACAAGTTAAAATGGTAATATGTGCATTTTCTAAAATTCTAGGTAAAAGAAAGAACATTAACCTTAGAGCAATGGCTGCAGGAAAAATAAATCCTATGCAAACTGTAGCAGTTGCTCCAGTGAACTGGAAAGCGTCCCAGATGTTGGGTATAAAATTTGCACCCAGGAAGACAAGCACAAGGAGTCCACTGCTGATCAATGCAAACCTTAGGTTATCTGAAACCAAAGGCCTGGCTGAAGTGAAGAGAAGGCCATCCAAATTGAGGCGCAATGGATAGAAGAGAATTGGGAAAACAAGCATGAGGTGAAGGGCATAGCTGATGCGAACAGTATCATTGAGCAGAGAGCTGTATGGAATGCCAAGGTTGGTGTCAAAGTTGGCCAGCACATCATCAAGAGTTGAGTCACCAAATAGGAGGAAACCAAAGAAGCTTGTCAGTATGTAGACAAAAGAGCACAGCGCCAATGATGTCTGCACAACTGGTCGTATTAGGGAAGAGTCTTCAAGCTCGCTGTTTATCGTATGCACTGCCAAAAATGAAATCTGTTACGAAGGTATTGATTAAAAGAATCAACAACAGATAAAGAAATGCATAAAGCACAAATTATGATATTTGTAGGTTCTCATAAAGAACCTGCCTTTAATGGGGAAAATCTAGCACATTAGCAAATCCTACAGAGTTCTTGACACCGTAGTCAAGTTACAGATCATCAAATCAACAAAAGATTAATAGCGTTGGCCCAAAGCAAGGGTGGGAGCCTTCCCACTTAATACTTATTGATGAAAGGAAAAAATATGAGTAATGAGCCTCTGCAATGGGGCCCCTAAAAGAATTCGACAAATCTGTAATTCTTCAAGCAAGTGGATGTGATTTTATTTTTCTGGTGGTGATTATCATACAACTCCATACTCTCAAGCAGGTAAAGTCTTCTAAAACAGTCTATGGCAGAGGTGTTCAACACGAAGCACACTTGTCATACACCAAGCCAAGATTTGGCAAAAGCCCTGTTATTAACTTCTATGCTAGACTATAAAGTAGATGATTGCATAGGTTCATGTTGTGCATAGTCATTTATGCTTTTAAATTTTTGAATTATGCACCGGTTAAAACATTTAAATAAACTGGTTTCGCAACAAAATATCGCAGCGAACTTTATAATAAGAATTAACAAAGTTGATTACAGTATGTGCTATGGCTTGTATCTCTTTATCCTTCAGTTCTGAGGAGACCATTACCTAGGAAGACTAGATTTTATAGTACTCTTCAAAAAAAGAAACAATAAATTGCACTAGGGTAGGAGAAATCGATGAAAAACTAGGCTATAATCTCAAGAATGGAGCAATGAAAATTGAGCAAGACTACCTGCATCTAAACAATCTATAACATTAAATCAACTTGAGCAGGCTTCTCAATAATTGATCACATAAACCCTAAATTGACCAGAGTCACTATTTTCAGCCCCTTTCTTTCTCTTAAGCAAATTAATTGCCCAAAATGAAAAAGAAAAAGAAAAAGAAAAGGATTTCAAAGGGGAAACATTATTGCATGAATGATCCTAACATTCACTATTGCCGATACACAATTACCGTAAAGCAAAGGTGATGCCTTTCTCGATGGACTAGTGTTGGAGTTGGAAAGTTTGATTTATACTTAGCAGGAAGAACAGCTTTATATACCGAGCTGCATCCTTTCTTTGCCAGTTTTCACAAAATGAAAACTAAAAACAAAACATATCGCTGATCTACAAAAATGATGCCTTCATTCAGCATGCATGCATATGTGTATATCGCAGATTCCATTTATGCTATGATCAGCCAACTTACCATTGAAGTGGCAGATGAATGCAGTAACAAGAACAGGGACAACTGTGAAGAGATTCCAGACCGAAGTAATATCGGTAATATTAGGAAGCAACCTGGGTATAGCAATATTTCCATCAAGCGATTTGATAATTGTGATTCCCGCGGTTATAACTAAGAAAATGAAGGCTAGCGCCACTGCTAAAGCAGATGTGTATCTCAATGAATCTGAAAGCATGGAAAGTATGAGTCATTCAAAACAAACATGTCAACAAGGTAGATAGAATAAAAGTGCTTGAGCTATATATTGTAGCGTTTGATGACATGTCATAATGATGAAGGTGACGTGAATTTTTTGAGAAATGCGTGTATCATCTCCAGTATTACAGCATAAAAAATATGTACGTGAATTCAGGCCTACTAGATTCATTGTGAAAGGGAACAAGATTTGTATTGACTTCTTACTCGTTCTTTTAGAGTTCAGAAGCAAAGTAATCACATCAAAATGCATGTAGCGGTAGAAGGGAAAACAAAAATCTCAGACTTTCTAATATAACAAATGGATGAAACAAATTAGTCATGTATGTTATCTCAATCATGTGCTTTAAATACTAACACGATAAATTAATAAAACAGATGGTATGCGTGGCCACATTCAAAAAAGCTAGGACCGAAATTAATAACATTTGGTAGTGCGAGCATTGGTGAAGCAGATCATTGAATATCACAGGTCATAAACTATTGACTGCAAGTACCGAGTGAGATGGAGAAATTGTCTTGTAATCCCTTCATTTATGATGTTAAACTGGTGTTTGTTAATTCTTACAAGATTAACAGAACAGATATTTACCTATCCGCTTAAAGCATGACAATGGAGCAAATACAACAATGGTTGTAACAAGAAGGACAAAGGCACGACTGTTCCACCAGTGTACGCCAAACCACCCTTCCAATACACCAGCATGGTGAACTCCACTTGCAGATGTCCCAGAAAGCACATCACCTGAGTGAAATAACCAATACAAAGCCATAAGAACAGTCACATATCACTGCATTATAAAGCAAGCAAGCCATGATGATAGATAAACAGAGAGTTATTCGTAGTTGTTTTTAATTTTCTTTACACTAGATTTCCCAATTTTCCTTCTGGGGATGCATTATTTGGTTAATTGTTTAGTCTATAACATTCTCTACCTTTATATGCTATCAAAACCGGAAGTTTAAGCTAGTTAACTATTGATCTTGATTAATGCTCATTGTATGTCAAAGAGTACTTAAACCAGAATCACATAATCCTTTCCCTTTTGGTCTTAAACAAAGTTCAAATTTTAAAACACAACAAAAGTAATGCTAGACGATGATTGAAAAGAACATTCACTAGATTAAATATGGTCGAAAAAATAAGTCCAATGAACCATCAAAGGCATAAATTTACCAATGATGATCAATATGTAAACAATGAGCATCCCAACATTGCTAACCAAAATACAAATCAGAGGCAGCCTCTTCCTTCCAACATTTCCAAAAGCTTAAACGGATAGGAAAATGGCAAATTTGATTATTTAATTAATACTTTAACAATCCCCTTTACGAGTGAGCTCTAAGTTCCTCTCAACAAGTGAGACCAACCCTAAGAATATGTAAAATTAAAAATGGAGGTTAACGGTAAATTCATATTCAAATTCAATTCCTTTGTTATGATATCATGATAAATCACAGATTATATACTATTTAATACTTCAACAGTAATGCTAGACAAAACTAGAAAAGAACAGTCACTAGATTAAATATGGTATTGAGAAAAATAAAAATCAATCATCAAAGGCAAAACTTTACCAATGATGATCATGTAAACAACGAGCGTCCCAACATTGTTAACAAAGATACAAAACTGGAGCAGTCTCCTCCCAACACCCCCAAAAGCATCGCCCATCACCTCTCCATAGGACTCTGAGTTTCCGACCTTGCTGAACCTCAGCAGCATCTCCAACGAAGCTTCTGTGAGTAGAGCAACAAAGACTATCAAACCAAGGCCAAGGCCAAGACCCAGCACCTTCATGGTGGCAGGCAGTGCCATAATCCCAGCCCCTATAATAGAAGTAGATAGATTGAACACTGAGCCAGTAAATGATGCCCCATTGAGCTCCTCCCTGCTTGAAAGCTGACCCACATCCTTCTCTGGCAACAACGGCGATTTCTCGTTGATGGGTTGCTTTGGTTTTTTTGAATTCTTAGTTTCCTCCTTGTCAATGGTCATGGTTCCACCTCCCGGTGACACTCTATACTAGTTTTTCCGGTGGAAAAAAGTAGCGTTCTTATCTTCAATCCAGATTCCAAATGATGAATGATTGAGGCCGGGTGGGTAGGAGCGAGAGAAATCGGAGAATAAAAACTAAATCTACACGATCATCACGTGTTTAGTGGGCTCCCAAAGATAAAATTTAAATTTGTCAGATTCACTCTGACTCATCACCATTCATTCCCTGCACAGTCGTTCTTTGAAATGATTTGTACATAGCATATTAGCATGATCAACTTTGGAGAAAGAGTAGTACAGAGTGGCCTACAAGCAGCATGGTACTGGTACACAAAACATTTGCTTGTTTGTTTGTTCGTAGTCACTTCTTGTGGTAGGGTAATCAGGGACTGGACGTTTGTGTATAAAGTGTAGGTTTTGTCTTTATCTCCTCCTTTTTCTTTCTTCTTCTTGCTTCTTCTTTTTTTCCTGGTGTTGGGAAAGAAAATTGGAGTTAACTTGCAAGCAATTAATTATGTTCATTCTTCTCCAAAAAAAAAATTTAAGCAATTGAATATGTGCTTAGGATTCTGAACAAGGCCTAGAAACATTCTTATCGTATATATTAATTTAATTATTTCTTTTTTAATTAGATTTATGATGATAATAATAATGGCCCAACATATGGGCAGGGCCCACATGAAAAAAGTGGGCCTTGCCGTTGACAATGGTGCCTTCACTCAGAACCCAATTTTGACTCCTTCATCCTTTGCATTATATATATATATATATATATATATTGGAGTCCTAAAATGTTATACACTACCATACAATTAAGATGACAAAATATTGAAAATCAACCCTGAAATATTTTATATTTTTATAGATACTGATCCAAAAGCTAAATTTTACTACTATATTATCAAGTTATATGCTAATCGTACATGAATTTACTAAATAGCTTTAGTTCTTTTTTTTTTTGTGAGCATGTTGCGGTGTGAATGACTCTCTTGGCAGCCGTGGTGAGGGAGTGGGGGTGAGATGGTGCCTGCAATGGAGATGAATAAAGGGTGATTGCGATGGACAGATGGTGAATGAGAGCGGAGGTTAGTGGTAGTTGGGCAGGTACCGAAGAAAAAGTAAATGGACAAGACCAGCAAGTTTCTTGCAAGTAACGTGTTTGATGTAACATATGATTGTGCCATAATCTTAAATTATGTGCTGCAATTTGTCAAACATGGGTTAGATAATATAAACTTTTGAATAGTATCATCAATGACGAATGAAGTTGAAGTGAAAAGCCAATAGCCTAATCCCTTTTACCGAGTCGTCTTGAAGGCTGTTTCTTCATCAAAGAGGCAATTTTTGACTCTTGTAACTCAATCAAGAACTTGATATAATCAGAGGCTAAATATTAGGAATTCGGAAACCAGGATCTTAAATGGGTTGTTGCATAAACAACAGAAATCTAAGAAACTGAAATTTGATGATCACAATAGGAAAATACAGATCAAATGCTGGAAACTTCAAGAAAGAAAGCTTAAACCAAACTGATGTGATTTCTGGCTGACTTGGTCCAAGTCTTGCAGCTGTTTCTTTAGCGAAATAATGAATCTATCTACATCCACGTATATATGTACACACAAACTCAAAGAGAGAGAGAGAGATGTAAAAATTCAGCAAGAAGATGGATATAGTATTCCAGCAAAGTACGGTCTTCAGTATAGGATTATATATAAGATTAACGAAATTATTAGTCATTTTCAGTGGCAAAATAATCCCACCACCCTTCATAAATGTCATCTCCTTCTAGAGTAAGTCACAACTCCAGGTTTTGTAAGATTGGGTGCTCTACTACTCCAGAAGGCCATTGTGGGCAGCAGCTCCAATTGGATGTCGGTAGGAGCTTCTCAGTCTTTCTTTTTATCTTTTCTTGTTCTTTTTAGCCTCAGAACAAAATCTCAATAATGTTTTCAAGTGCGCAGGTATAAAATTGTATGATGTTCTCATTAGTTTATAGGGCTAAAGATCTTACAAACTTATTGTTGATGTTCTGTAAACGAATTCCACAAGTTTCGGCTATTTTAGATGATATTGTTCTGTTTTAGCCGAAATACTAATTATTAGTTAATAATTCTCTCTCATTCTGTTTTAGATGAATGCATCTTGATTCTGTTTTGGATAAAATTTATTCTAATTCCTGGATGTTACAACGATGCTCTAAGATAAATGTATCACTAGTGAAGAACTACAGCCTGACCTTGTTTCTAGAAAGTGTCAGGGGACAGAGAAAGGGAAAATTTGTCACTCTTGAAAAAATAATTTCCTTACTTGAATGCTTAATAATTCTATCATTCTAACATACAGATCAAGGAAGATGCAACCCCAATTATAGGTCTCTCAGAGTCCATGTTGGCATCAATTTCCGGGATCACAGTAGCAGTAGTATGCATAGAGATGGAGAAGGAAAACTTTATTGAATTTGGATGCTACCTTTACCGGGCTTCTCTGGCCATAATGGAGTTGCTGACAGCTGAGAGCCACCCAGCAAATGCAATAGAGATTCTACGAACTCTATCCAAAAACGTTGATTTGGCCATGGATGTCATGAAGAGATGCGAAGAAGGCATGGAACCAATTTCCGATAATGAACTGATAAGCATCATAGCACAGCTTGAGGAGGTGATAAAACACATGGGAGACTGCCTGAGCCTGATACCGTCATCGTCATTTGGAGATCAAGAATATGCAGAAGTTGCTATCCGGTCTCTTTCAAAAGAGATGCAGAATGCAAAATTTGGTACAAGCCAAACTCTAGCAAAGACCTACGAGCTTAATACACATGGATTGTCTTTGGAGAAGCAATTGAAGGAACAAGAGGTATCAACAGAAAAAGACCTCTACCCCATTAGTGTTGAGGTTTCTGCAGAAACTCCTCAGTTCTTAAATATGCCTCCTGCACGTAAAAGCAGCAGTTCGGACATCACTAGAAAACATGGGAAAATGAGAAGTTCCTTAACAACATTGCCACAGGTGGATCAGTACGTAGAGCCTCTTTATGAAACTTTCTTTTGCCCTCTAACACAGAAGATCATGGATGAACCAGTCACCATAGGATCAGGAGTGACCTATGAAAGGAAGGCAATAACTGAGTGGTTTGAGAAATTCAAAAACTCAGAGGAGATTATCTGCCCAACCACAGGGAAAAAGCTGGTAAGTACAAATCTCAACACCAATATAGCTCTGAAGTCCACCATAGAGGAGTGGAAGGAAAGGAATGAATCAGCCAGCATCAAGGTTGCCAAGGCAGCTTTGTCTTTAGCCAGTTCAGAGAGTATGGTACTCGAAGCAATAAAAGATTTGCAAAGTATCTGCAAAAGGAAACAATATAACAGGATAGAAGTTTTGAGTGTTGGAGTATTACCTTCGCTCGTAAAATTTCTAGACTACAAAGACAGAGATGTTAGATGTGCAGCATTGGAACTATTACGACTACTTGCAGAGGAAGATGATGACTGCAAGGTTTTAGCTCTTTATCTGTTTCCTGAATTTTGTTTAGAAAAACTATGAAAAAACAATATGGTGCTCTGGAACTTATCCTTAAATGCTCAGATATACTTGTGCTTTTCAAAATTATAAAATAAAAATGATAACTTGAGAGGTGACTGTGTAGTCTCACTCAGTTATATAAACAAAGAATATCCAATATTTTTTGGAAGCATAGTTATATTTTTGGACCTTTATAAACTATAATTGACCAATCCTTAGCTCTAACTTCCAATTCATACAATCAAAACCTTCCCAAACAAGCTCTTACATTCACGCTTCTTGTTCTAGATCTCTGCTATCTCTATGTTATATTATATGTGTTGGCATACAAGTATATGAGCTTACTTAAAAATTACTTATGAAGAGCTTCTAAAACCATATTATTGAGGAATATGCTACATTGGTGGCTTTTTTGTGCAGGAAATAATTTCCAAAACAATGAGTATTTCAACAGTAATCAAGATGCTGTCAAGTAGTCACCAGTCAATAAGGCATGCATCATTGCTGTTCTTGCTTGAACTTTCAAGATCCCTATCTTTGTGCAAGAAAATTGGGTCGGTTACTGGAGGGATCCTAACGCTGATCTCTATTAAATACAAACCTTCAATCGATGAATTTGCCTCAGAAAAGGCAGATGAAATCCTAAGGAACTTAGAGAGATCACCAAATAACATTAAGCGCATGGCAGAATGTGGACTTTTGGAACCTCTTCTAAATCAACTTACTGAAGGTAATTTCAGAACTTCGTCTTACTCTTTCTAAGCTACCTCAAACAGTTGAATAAAATAATATATTGAAACAGAACAGCAAAGGTCATTAAAAAATTATTTTATAAGATGCTATCCAGAAAATTATGTGGAAGCTAAGAATTCTTTTGGACTATTTTCAATGACCATATTATAAGCAGAGTTTATGGAAACTCCTTGCTATCTAACAACAACTAATGTTGACTAGAAGTGAATTGAATAACAGGTTGTGAAGAGACGAAAATGGAAATGGCGAGCTACCTTGGGGAAATTGCTCTCGGACATGACAGCGAAACCTCTGTGGCTGAGAGGGCTTCTTCTCCACTCATCAAAATGATTCAGTTTGGGAATACTTTGAGCAGAAGGGAAGCATTTAAAGCTCTAGCTCGAATCTCATCGTACGGGACAAATGGCAAGATACTAGTGGAAGCTGGAGTCGTGCAAATTATGGTTGAAGAGATGTTCACTAGGAGAATATGTGACGAGCCTATGAACTCCAAAATAGAAGCAGCTGCAATACTGGCAAATATATTTGAGTCTGGACTTGACCTTGAGAACCTCCAAGTGAATAGTCATGGACACATCGTGTCTTCCAACTATTTTGCCTACAACATCATCTACATGCTCAAGAACTCCTCCCCTGATGAACTCAACATCAACCATATCAGAATTCTCTTGTGCCTGACGAAGACACCAAAATCAACAGCCATCGTTGTCTCAGCGATCAAAACGACTGAAGCAAGCTACAACCTGACAGGATTCATCAATAATCCAAATGAAGAACTTGCGGTACTAACAATTAAGCTACTGGGTACACTTTCACCCTACATGGGCCATATACTAGTAGAAAGACTCTGCAAAACCAGAGGACAACCTGAGAATCTAATCCAGAGACCGACTGACATAACCCAAATCACAGAGAGACATGCAGTTTCAGCAAAATATTTAGCACAACTCCCTCACCAAAACCTAACACTCAACCTAGCTCTTCTGAGCAAGAATGTAGTCGCGACGATCCTACAAACAATCAATCAAATCCAGAGAAGTGGAACAAGATCAAGCAGGTATGCAAGTGCTTACTTGGAAGGCCTGGTGGGGATTCTAGTCAGATTCACAGCAACATTATATGATCCTCAAATGTTGTTTCTAGCAAGAAACTACAATTTCACGTTAGTGTTCACAGAGTTGCTCATGAAAACATCAAGCGATGAAGTTCAGAGGTTATCAGCAATTGGGTTGGAGAATCTCTCATCAGAATCAATAAGTCTATCAAAACCACCACAAATCAAGAAAGCCAAGTCTATGAGGTTACCCAAGTTCCTAGCTTTTGGTTCATCAAAGCGGAGTAATATACAAGTGTGCGCAGTTCACCGAGGGGCATGTTCTTCACAAAACACATTTTGTTTGATTGATGCAAAGGCAGTTGAAAAGCTGTTGGCTTGCTTGGACCATGAGAATGTTGAAGTGGCTGAAGCTGCCTTGTCAGCTATATGTACGTTGTTGGATGACAAGGTTGATGTAGACCAGAGTGTAAACATGTTGAGTGAAGTAAATGCCATAAAACATGTTCTTAAATTGGTGAAAGAACACCAGCAAGAGGGTCTGTGGCAAAAGTCACTCTGGGTGATTGAGAAATTTTTGGTGAAAGGTGGGGACAAGTCTTCTTCAGATATATCACAGGACAGGTTGTTGCCTGCCACATTGGTGAGCGCCTTTCATCATGGGGATGGTAATACGAGGCAGTTGGCTGAGAAGATTTTGATGCATTTGAATAAGATGCCAAATTTCTCTACTTGTTAAATGATATGATTAATGCAGAAATAATCTCTTTAGTACGCGCGCTCATATTGAGCACGAAAGGTTTTAGTTTTTTACCAAGTGAAGAAGTTTTGTAACAGGTCATACGAACCTTGTAGAGGTGATTATTGAGTCCTAGTTGTAAATGGGTCCCCCATGTTTTTTAGTTGTGGTTAATTGGTTTCTTGGTTGTAGGAGTTTGTTTATATGTTAGTGTACATAGAAGTGTTTTGCTAGATGAAGAAAACGGCCTATCTTTTGTGCAATAATTCCAGCTTTGTCATCACTTCTTTGACTTGAGTTTTGCCATCTCTCTCAACCTTAAAGAGAAGACCTTTCATGAAGTAAATTTGTTCTTCCCATTGTTAACAGAAAAATCCTCTCTCTCTCTCTCTCTCTCTCTCTGATTTAACAATATCAGCAGATACGGGGGATTTTTGTCATGATTCTGTCGTACCTACGTGTCTTGCCCGGCTATCCCTCGGCATCCTTAAGAGAATCCGTAAATATAGCATGGCAAGTCTGGGCTGGCAATGCCGGAACGATCTTTACTAGGTAATGCCTGCAGCCCATCTGTTAGATTTTGCTTCAATTCTAACTTCCTAACCAATATTTTACTCCAACCTTTTACCCTTTTTTTAATCTCTCAATCTTTGTAAGCATCTTTTGACGGTCTAAGGTTATGACTTGTGGGTACAGATATTCCTTCTTGTTGTTGTATTTTAGCCTGCATTAGCTTGTTTTATATATATATATATATATTTGATGAATACGTCACATGAAAGGATATACCCATTCATACTTTCATTACATTGTTTGTTTGGAATTATATAAAATCACCACATCATTGTTTGACATTAACAATTTAGCAAAGTGTTATGCAACTCACAAGAATCCAACTTCAACAGAAAAAATATCTAATGAATATTAGAAATTCCTAATAATTGAAGTGTGGCCTACATGCCACGTATGGTTTAATTAGATACAAATTAAGGTGTTCAATAGTTTATTCTAAATAAGAAATTATTTATGGAATCATAATTGTAATTGATTACTTATTCTTTGATGTGAGCAATAAATAAGGTAAAAAAGTCTTAATTGAGGGTTTCTGACTTAATTTAAGTTAGAAAACACCTCTCTACAAAAATTTTTTCAGGTTTATATTGCTGATATTTGTTAGAATAATTATGTGATAGTTGGATTGGCGATGGAGCTTCTGCAAAACAGAGAAAATGGTCATCGAAGTTTGTCGGTCCCACTAGAGACCGGGGACACTTCGATGATCAAGTTAGTCTTCTACCTGAGAGAGAGAAACTGAATGGAGAGTTTCTTAGAGAGAGGAAAAGAAAGAGTATTTGCCTTGCCTTTTAGAGAGAGTGTCCTTTCTACGGCGAGGCTTGGATGCTTAGGCTCTATACTAAGTGGGCCAGGCATTCGGATTGCTAGACCAAAGGGGTTACCTGGCCTAACAAGATTCTTTGATTCGTTTGAGCAAATATGATTGGTGGTAATTTTAAATCATATAATGTTATGAACAGATCAACATAGATAGTAAAACTAAAAATGCTATGCAATGCCCAAAGGCATGATACATATCTATATCCAGCAGACCAAAACATCTAGTCCATTATATATTTTTTCTTATAAAATATCTTGTCGATTATACTTTTATAGATCTTTTTTTATCTTATATATAATAACATCCTTGAATTTAATAATCACACTCATACAGATGCTGGGTGGATTGGTTGAACAACTGTTATATCATTGACATTGTCGAAGTTGGAGGCGTGTTCTTTCAAAAATTGAGTATTTATATGCATTATTCAAGGTCTATTGTATATCCATTATCCAGACTAAATTCAGCTAATTCATTTGAACCATTCTCTGCTTCTGAAGACAATGGCTTCTTTTTCCATTGATGAGTTTGTCGGAAATGGAGTTCTGAAGGGACTGCTTCCAAAGCTGTTAGAAGAAGGCTGGGATGATGTGCCAACACTGAAGATCATGAATTCTGAAGACATGATTGCATTAAACATGACACAACAGGAAAAGGTTGGTTGACAACAAATTAGCTTCTCATCATATATACACAAATTCTATTATATCTCTACTTTTTCCAAAAAAAAGAAACCATCCCTTCAGAAGATCATTGTCACTAATCTGCTAAAGCATGCATTTTTCCCACTTCAGAATGCAGTTGAAATCAGGTCTTACCTGCATGACCGTACTCTGATGCAATATGGAGATAAGCTGGAGGCAGATGGGAGATCTCTGCCTGAGCTTCTTGGCTTGAGCATCGAAGATCTTTCTTGTCAGGTTGGTATGAAGAGAGGCCACATCGCCCGTTTCATGGACAGAACAGCTGCATGTGCAGACCAGCTTCCGAAGCCTTATGATCTGCCTCCAACTAAAGCAAACAGGATGGATAGTTTTCAGAAAAGTTATGTTTCTGTCAACTCTAGCAAAGTGCAGGGCATGAGAAAATCCCTTGTGAGAGGGGGGACAACTTCTGATAAATCATTAGAACAATCGGTGGCTGATTTCAAGATCAAAGATGGATATATCTTCAAAGGAATTGTTGCTGCACAACCAGCTGACCCTAGATTATGTGGTTGTGTACAACCTCCTCCTATAGTTGACACAGTTGCTCCTTACTCCATTATTGAAAATATCTCCATTCAAAAACTAACACCAGAGTATAAGATTGGGATGGAACGTTTGGTGAAAACCAAGACACCACCTATGAGGGCTTCAGATTTGTGGCGAGATAAACCGGCCGTGCTCCTCTGCCTCCGACGTCCCGGGTAAATTCCTGTGTTCTATATTCACTACCATGTTTATACAAGTATGTTCATTAATAACAGTTGCAAGTGGTAGCAACAAAAAAGGAAATTAAGAAAATCAAGGGCTCATCATATAATTTTACTAAGAGTATTTGTCTGCACAACTCAAATTTTCATGGGTGACTTTTCTTAAAATTTAAGGGTGATATGGTTTTGTTGTTGAAAACAGGTGCATCATGTGCAGAGCTGAGGCTCACCAGCTCTACGCCAAAAAACCGATATTTGATGCATTGGGAGTACAACTATTTGCTGTTCTTCATGAGCACATAGAGCCAGAGGTATTGAGCAAACACTTGCTTCAACTTGTAGCTCTTCCAAATTCCAATCAATTCCTATTTGCTTGATTTAGTATTTTAGTGATGCAGGTAAGGGACTTTTGGCCAAGGTATTGGGGTGGTGCTGTACTCTATGATCGAGGTATGGAGTTCTTCAAAGCTCTAGGTGGAGGGAAACTTCTCAAGGACAAGTTCTTATCAGGATTTGTTTTCAACCCCCGAGCCATTGCAAATTACAAGCGTGCAAAAGCAACGGGAATAGACTATAACTTGAAAGGAGAAGGTGAAATCAAGGGTGGACTCTTCATAGTTGGCAGTGGAAAGAGTGGAGTTGCTTACCAGTTTATTGAGAGGAATTTTGGTGACTGGGCACCTCCGGCTGAAATCATTGAAATCTGCACAAAGTTGCAGGTATTCTTGTTGGCTTCTCTAGCCTTATATATAATAAATAGATGGCCTCTCTCCAAGCATGTGTTCTCTTTTTAACAAGGTATTCTTTGACCTTATGCAGAACCCGCAACACAATCAAGGGGAGTCCATCAGCACATCAAGGGAACATGAATAGAAAGAAGTCACTTGTTGTTTTACAATTCACATCACTTTACTTTCTTTTCCTTGTGTGAGATGTTGCTTGTATTGCCTTGTATGGATTAATTGTTAGGTTTGTTTATTATTCTTTTTGTTGTGGTGTATTTGAGAATGGGTGTTGGTGGTGGTTGTTGCTGCTGCTGCTGATTCTTTTGTAGTTGGTGGTGGTGGTGATGTTGCTGCACGTTTTATGCAAACAATCCAACTTATTTTCAGAATCAGTTTTCGTTTGACAGAAGCCTTAATTCCTCATAACATAAAAAATAGGGGTGACACTACACTTGGTCTACTAACATGGGAACAAGACCAGGACGAGGCAGAATGAACCGATCACACCCACATTTAAATGAGAGTGTGATCAATAATACATTAGGAAAGTCAAGGTCCAATAGGTTGATCGATCGCACCCACATTCGAATAGGAGTGTGATGGCAACAATCGAGATTCAAAAGACGTTTAAAAAAGAAGGATTCCCTGTTATACAAATAGGGGTAAGTACAGAAAACGAAAATGCTCCTAAGGTGTGTTACAACGTCACTTTCCTTAAGAAAATATTTTCCCCCACCAGAATTGGTATGCAACAGGGTTTACAGCAAATTTTCCTCCAGGATACAATGGAGCCCAGAAACCTCTGTATTTTTAACTGCGTTATGCACAAACGAAATTAAAACCCGAAAATACCCTTAGACTTTCTATTCTAATCAGAGACAAAAAATAAAAGGATAATGCTTATTTTTTAAAATTCAAACAAGGGTATTAAAGAGAATTGAATTGTCATAGATAATTATCCATTATCAGATAATTTCGAATTTCAAAATAAAACTGCAATTTTGAATTTCGAAGATAAAACTGCTGTTTTGAATTTCGAAGATAAAACTGCTGTTTTGAATTTCGAAATATAAACTGCTGTTTTGAATTTCGAAATATAAACTGCTGTAAACTGTTAATCCAATTGGCACTTAAATCTGACCGTTAGATTAAATAATTATTTAATCTCAATAGTTAGATCAACAATCCAGTAGATCTAACCATTGGATCTACTTAAGAAGCATCCTACGGTTTAGATCAAACCTCTAGATCGAACGATCTTGACCGTCCAAAAATGAATGGTCATGATCTGATCGCTCCGAGCTCCGATGCGCCATCAAGGCACCACTAGCGCCCTACAGCCCACGCCACGCGCGCGTGTGTGTCCGGTGCTTCGCACCGTACGGTAACATGTATTAGGGTGTACCCTAGCATAGATCATTTAACAGCTTAAACTTGTTGGAACTTATAAATGCCAACAAAATCTTCACTCTTTCCAATGTGGGATAACTTTCATTCAATGCTCTTTAAAACTTTCCATTTAAAACATTCCCAAGACACAAAATAATATCTATATATATATTTATTTTGAAAATATTTCAACATTCCCGAACCAACAAGAATTCCGACTCGATTTCCATTTAGACTTTTCATCCAAATTTGTTTCCTCTTCAAATTAGAGTGAGTGATTTTGTAGGGCCTTATCCAAATTTGGATGATATTATTGCCTTTTGAGATTCAGTATTTTGCAGTGTTCCTTCTCAGATGATTTACTTGCTTTTTAGGTTTAAGTTTCCATCTTTAGGCGATTTCAGTTGATGTTATAAGAAGACGTTATGACAACAAAGAATAAACATTCCACTAGATATAAAATCAGGGGAAAAGTACAATGATATATTATACAGAAATCAAGAAACTCAAAAAAAAAAAAAAAAAAAAAAAAAAAAAACGATTTACAGGATACAATATGTGCACTTGGACTGCAAACACTTCAGGTGTCAAGGCGATGAAGAATGTTGAGCACCAAAATTAGAGAAGAAATTCTGGTTGAACAAATATTTCGCTGACAATGAAAATAGCAAGACAAATACGGCCAGAATAACACAAATTCGGTTAGAGCGCCTGGCCTTTGCCATTTCCGAAGCCTCAAACTTTGAAACCATGCCATCAGCCTTATTGGCAGAAATGGAAGAATTCACTTCACTCTCACAGATAGGTGCCTCTTCTGATGGTTTATCCACCTGAATTCAGAAAAAGCGGGAGAGATTTTTTAGAACAGCAATCCTCAATTACCAAATAGATTGTCAAGGTGCATGAAATGTCAAACTCAGAAACTTTCCATCTAACTCTTAAGAACTCCTTTGATTTTGAAAGGAACTAAATGCCACTTCTCAAATAGAATCCCTCAGGAAGAATGCGACTGGGAAATAAATCAAGGTCCCTGAATAACTCATTAAGAATTTCCAGTTACTCTGATCAGCATAAGAACGTTTAATTTCTTCATGAATCTTAAGAATATAAAGAAGTTAACACCAATGTTAAGCACATAAATGTGGATAACTTATTGACTTTAATAAAATATTTGATAGTTAACCATTCACCTAAATGTTTTTCACTTGACCTAAGGTGTATCACTGTTGCAACCTGTTGGCTGCAAAAAGCCACAAAGGACCCATCAATCCAATGAATGAACAAAAGCACGGTGAGAGGATTGATTTTGTCAACAATTTTAGAGATATACCCAAAACTATGAATTCAATTTTCCACTACTAGAACCACATAAGGAAGACGAGGTTAAAAAGAAAACAATAATCATCATACGGACAAGCAAAACTAGGACTTATGAATCATTTGTTCTGCTTCATTTGAACTCCAGCCATGTCACCTCTTCCAATAATTTCATGCACATTGTAACAATAATGCTTCTTTACTGGCAAAAAACGTTTTCCAAGTCAAAGAAGCCAGCAACAGGTGACCAATTTGAGAATGTATAGTGTTAAAACAAGAGATAAGAATTTGCTTAAAATGAACAGACAAGAGAGTGTGGAAGGGGGAACTACACAAGCACCAAGGTTTAGCCATCAACAATAATGCAATAAGAGACTGGAGACCGTATTCTCTTTGGTTCATAGTGCCCTAAAATTTTATCATTCTATGTTTTGACTAAACTAGGGGTATCCATCAAGCTTAAACTGCAATACACGCACACACACACACACACACAGAATCAGACATGCATTTCATACCAGAAATGACCAAAAATTAAGCTTATTGATTGTTTGGTGTGGCTTTCAATGCAAGTTACGCTCGCCACAGTGCCCCCACACCACCCCTTCCCTCCCTCTATCATTGAATAAGAAGTAATCATGAACTGCTTGTGGGTATACCAATATGTTTGCTAATGCACAAAGATGAGTACTTTTACTTTTTTTATGAATACAAAGAAGAGACATCAATGGTGTAAGAACCCTCAACGGATCAACAGGTGAAAAAAAAATTCAAACACCTTGGTATAATGTATGTTGTTGTGTCTTCAAAGGGTTTATTATATAGAGTTCAGTCTCACCAATTGAAATTCGCTCAATAACCCCAAATAACACATAGATGGTGGTGAATAGGTGTTTTCCAATTATAACAACCAATTAATATTTCACAGCAACACAATATATCACCAAAATTAAGTAAAGCTATAAAAACATCAAGCACAACAATTTTGTTTGTGAAGTGGAAACCTTTGGAATAACCAATCAAAAGTAAAACCACTCCGGCATAGCCAAATCCAACAAACGTATCCGAGATCTAAGTTGAAAGCAATTTGGTCTAGTGTGATCAACAATCCCACAATGGTGACAAGTTAGAACAAACCTAGGCGTAGGTTGTTTCTTAGGAGGATGTCTAGAATTGGACTTCACAACATCATTCAAGCAAACATTTTTTCCCTTACCCAGACTAGCCACCTCAGCCTTGGCCTCCTCGATTTTCACAGCTTTACAAGCATGGTCTTGCCTTTAGAAACAAAATTTGCATGTGAAGTAGAAGGCAAAGATGAACAGGAATTAACAAAGCCCGAGCCAGATTTATGAGAATTATGTTTTTGAATATTTAACATTTTTTCAAGCTTATCACTAGAAAAAAATTTAAGGTGATCTTCAGATTCCTTAATCTCATTCTCAAGTGACCTGTTTTATTCACTAAGCATGGCAATTTCACGTTTCAGACTTTCAGTTTATCAACAACAAGAGTATCATCCAACTTTGCAAGCAACTTATCTTTTTCAAATTCAACTTCATCAAGCTTTTTAAAAGTCTTTGTTCAATTTTTTCAGTTTATTGCATTCTAGAAAAGCTTATTATAAGCAACTTGCAGGTCATCCTCATCATCAGAATCACCCTGAGATGACTCACCTAAGTCAGGTGTGATGTACACACTGGACTCATGACTGCTCCCAATGGAGGCAGTAAAGGCCAAGTAATTCCCACTCTCATCAGGGGCATCATTGAGTCCTAAAATCGGATTCATCACTAAGGGCAACATTCATGGCCTTACCCTTGGACTTCAGCCTGAATATGACCAAAACTTGAACACTCATGGCACTGAATGCATTGAGAGTTCTTATCTTTTTTACCCTTGTCCTTTTTTCCTTGGGAGGTTCCATAGGAATCACCTTTGGATTTCTCAGCACTCTTAGAAGACTTGTTCTTTGTGTTTCCTTTCCTAGGTCTGAAAAGTTTCTTGAATCTTTTAGGAAACAATGCCAAGTCCTCATCATTCAATGAACCGTCATCAGAGGAGTCATCAGCCTTTTCCGGCATAGTTTTTAAGGCAATAGACTTGTTCTTCTTGGGTTGAGGCAATGAGAGCTCATAGGTTCGAAGAGAAATCACTAGCTCCTCAACGTTAATAGTGTCAAATTCTTTGCTTTCTTCAATAGTAGTGATCTTAGGTCTAAACAGTGGGCAAAGACCTCATGATTTTTCTAACAATTCTAGATTCAGGTATCTTCTCCCCTAGGTTGAAGCTAGAATTCACAATTTCAGTTAATTTGGCATAGAACTCATCAAAAGTTTCATCCTCTTTCATTCTTATTTCTTCAAATTTTAGATGGCAGCAGGAAAAGTTTAGAATTTTTAACAATTTTGATACCTTCATGAGTGACTTCAAGAATGTCTCATGCCTTCTTGGCTTTCACACATAGATGTTTGTTTGAACTCTTCAAGTGAAACAACCATGAATATAGTATTCAATCCCTTGCTATTCTAATTACACTCATTTGATTCTCCTTAGACCATGCGTCAATGGCAGTAGTTGGCCTTTTCCAAAGAGGCCCAAACACATCTCAGGCTTTCAAGAACGCTTTCATGTGTACCTTCTAATAAGCATAATTGTTCCATCAAAATAGGGAAGAGTACCAAGGGATTGGGACTTATCCATTGACAATTGGGGTCAAGGATCTCACTCAGGAACTTAATCTAAACAGAGTTAGGCTTTGATACTAATTGAAATTCGCCCAATTACCATAAATAACACCTAGAAGGGGGTAAGTAGGTGTTTTCCAATAATAACAACTAATTAAAATTTCACGGCCACATAATATATCACCAAAATTAAGCTGTAAAAACATCAAACACAATAATTTTCATGATGGAGTTGAAACCTTTTGAAGAATTCTTCAAAAGTAAAACCATTTCGTGGCAATTAAACCCAGTAAACTTATCCACTATAGAAGAATTAAATGACAACATTTTATACTTACAAAACCTTTGTAATTTGTTGAAGTCATAATTAAGTTATTAAGAGGGTGTTTAACAAACACCCTCCCACCCCCAAATACTATTCACATCTTTTTTCAAAAAAATTAACATCAAAGCATTCTCACTTTTTATATCACATCATTTACTTTTTACTACTATTCAAATTAAAAAAAAAAAATACTACAAAACAAAACTTTCTCACTTTTCAATACCACTTTTTCACTTTTCATACCAATCATTACTTTCAATTTTTTTTCCACCAAAATATGAATAATATCTAGGGGTGGAATGATGTTTACCAAACAACCCCTAAATTTACCTCTTCCTATAAGCTTAAACTTGTGGGACAAGTGGTAATTTAACATGGTATCAAAGTCAAAGGTTTTGAGATCGAACCTTGACTCCGTCAATTCACCCTATTTAAATGAAATATTCCACGTGTTGGGCCTCATTAAAAGAGAGTTTGAGCTCACATGTGAGGAGGAGTGTTAAAGTAATTAAGTGATTAAATTTACCTCTTCCTATCATTTTAACCTTTTAGGACAAGTGGTAATTTAACATGGTATCAAAGCCAAAGGTCCTGGGATCGAACCTTGACTCTGTCAATTCACTCCCATTTAAATTAAATATTTCACATGTTGAGCTTCACCTATTAAAAGGGAGTTTAAGCCCCCACGTGAGGGGGAGCGTTAAAATAATGATTGAGTTATTAAATTTACCTCTTCCTATAAGCTTCAACTTGTGTGACAACTGGTAATTTAAACATGATTCAAGTGCTAAATAGTCTTATGCACCTAAATTAAAGCCCTATTTGTATGTTCCTGGCCTAACCCGATGGCCAGTTATAATCCATGAAGACCATTTCCACCCTTCTTTCTCTTCAAGAAAGACATGCAAGGCAAGTTAGCATAGAAATTAAGAAAGATCCAATGAATACCTGCCTGGAGACTTTTATCCAACTTAGCATTGATCTGATCATTCTTGGAAAACAGAAACTCTTTGCTGTCACCACCTACGTTGTTGTACATAATCTTAGGATTATGTAAATTTTCCACCAGAATTTTGTTCTCCTTTGTTAAAGTATTTAGCTGCATATAACATATCATAATTGATCAAAATTAATCTATATGAAAGATAAATTTAACTACATAAGATTATGAAGAAGCATTCAGAAGTCCATGGTTTTCCCATGAGAAGTGGAACATCTACAGTTATATACATCATCTGAATTTACGGATTCACCATCATAATACAACCAGGAGACCATATGTAAGCCATCATATTGATAAGGTTTATTATCCTCTTACACGTGGCCATTAGGATTTTCTACTATCATTTGCAATGAGGGCTACCACTTCCTTTAGCAGCTCCAATTAGTTATAGACAAGAGACAACAGAAAAATTCAATATCCATGGGATATGCAAAGGCACCTTCAGCAAATGTAATCATTTTAAGTGCTGTGAAGGCAGAAAGAAAAACTATGAAATGGTTGTACAAGAAAGTCCATACCTGATTCTGGATCCGCTCCCTCTCAATGGCTAGTTGCATTGCCATATCCAAAATAAACTTGGTCCTGACATTAATTTCTTTTGCACTTTCTAATTTTGCATTGTTAACTTGATCCAGCGACATCTCCAAGAATTCTATTCTAGCCTTTAGGAAACTTAATTCGTTGTTAAGTTCTGAGTTAGTTTCAGATAGCAGAACACATTGCTCCTCTGCAGTATCAAGCTTACTTTCAGCTTTTGAAACCTTGGATTTTAGATCTTCAATCAGAGTTTCCATATCCCAAATTGCGGAATATAGCATGTTCTGCTGCTCTTGACTTGCTTCAGAGGATGCCTTCGCATGCTGTAATTGGATCTCTAATTCCCTCAACTGGTTCTCAAGTACACCTACCTTTTTATCGGTATTACTAGCACTTCCTTTATGAAAATTCAGCTCTTCGGTAAGCTCCAAGTTTGTCTCCGTTAACTGAGTAGCCTTGGCTTCTGCACTTTCAACCCTACTTTCTGCTACATATATGCTTTCTTTCAATGACTCAATTACGTTTTCCATTTCAGTAAGTTGTTCTTGACTTGCTTCATTGCAGGCATTTGCTTCATTCAGATGGATCTGAGATTCTTTCAGTATTTCCTCAAGCAAGTTTACTTTTTCTCTCAAAGTGAATGCCTCAGAGCTTTGGGCAATATGTTCTGCATTGCTGCTTTCAAGCTTCTCCAGATCAATATCTTTTTCTTTCAGCTCTTCAATACATTCTTGAAGTTTAGTTTTTGTCTCACTTTCTCGTTGAATTGAACCATTTAGATTAAATTTAACAAGATGGAGTTGACCAACCAATTCCTTTGAAATGTTCATGAGCACCTCAGCACCATTTTCTGCCTCTAAAAACCTTCCCCAAACTACTTCTGCTGCTTCCTCCATCCGAAATGATACTTGTTCCGTATAGTGTAACTTTACTTTTAGGTCATCTTCATTTTGTCTTGATTCTGCTAACTTCTTCTCAAGATCTAGCTCCCTTGCGAGTGACTTTTCCAGCATCCGTAGCAAATGTCTTTGTTGTTTGGCCATCTGCATATTTGATTTTGAATTTATGTTCGACAGTCGACTGTTTTCTGAAAATTCCAAGGCCTTGTCATATTTCCCTGTCAAAATGCATGTCTCAAAGAGGTAACAAAATAAAAAAAATAAAAAATAAAAAATGCATCTTCATTATATGGGGCAACCATCTAACTAGACCGAGGCTATTAACTTACCATTCTCACATTTGAAAGCTAAGATGCTTCTCTGAAACTTGGCTAACTGCATCTGCACCTCCAAAATCTGCACTTGAGACTGCTTTAAAGATTCTTCAGAATCATGCAATTTCTCTTCCATCTTAGTTAATAGTCCTCTCAGGTGTCTCCACGAAGATTCTTTATGACGGACATCAACAATTTCGGCCTGGAGAGTGTCCATGAAACCGCCCAGCTCTCTTACCTCAGCATCTAAAATGCCAGATAAGAGATCAGATACCAATACCTTCTCGATAGAGTCTGTCGAGATATGGCCATTGTCCAAAGACATCGTTTGAAGATCATTTTCCCGAGCCAGTAGGTACATCAAAAGTATATGCAAATTTACCAACTTCTCAGAAGAATATGCCAAGTCCAAGTCTACTTTTTTTAGAGTTTTCATTGACCTCTGTAACTCTTGCACGCCATTTTCATTAGATGAGATTCCCTCATGATAGTAAAGTTGGTCAGACTCCGGAGTCCCACTCCCAGCATACATGTCACCAACAGCTTGGTCATCCATTTCCACTGCTCAGTCCTTGGTTCGACCAAGCTGGCTAAAGGACAAATAAACTAAGGAGAAGGGAAGATGAGGAGAAAGGCAAGGCCTAGCAAAATTAATGCAGACGAATGCAGAATGTTAGTATATACTTCATCCTATTAGTACTACAAACAATATACCCAACTATAGTCAGACTACAGTAAAACAACTAAACAAGAAACAAGATATTTACTGTGTAGCATCAATGAAGGGCAAAAAGAAAGTGGAATCACTGTTATTCATCAACGGCACTATGATTACTAACTATTCAAAAGCAAAGACTGGTTTTGCACAATACTTGAAGAATATGCCTAGAAAACTGACCCGTTTTAAAATTACACTAGGCTTACTAAGTTCTACTTCTATGGATGAGAACCAAATCTCTCCTCCACATGACTTCTATAAAAAAAAAAAAAAAAAACTCGGCTTGTAAAAATGTTTCCTTATCAAATGTGATCATCAAAAAGAATTAGCGTAGCACCCAGATAAAAAGCCATTAATCCATGAATTATTTTCACAAAATCACATCGAAGTTTCCGAACTAAGCTGTCCTTACTGAAAATGAGAATCTGAAACCGATTTGAACGCTCCACACAAACACAGAAAACAAAATTACGGTAATGCAACTACGATTTGAACTAAAATCATACACACAGAATGCCCCGGGATAATTCTTTCATGGGTCGATGAGAAAAAAAGTACCTGCGGGAAAATCTTTACCGCCTGGCCTTCTTTGCTCCTCAGCAGAAAAATTGGGTGTTGAGAGAGAATGGAAAAAGCAAATTCTTAACTACCACTTGTTTCCAAATTACCGTTAATCCGAAAGCGCAATCTTTGAGAGCCTTTGAAGTTCCATGGTATGTGAGTTTGGAAAAGTCTACGCGAGGCAGTAGGTGCAGATGAGTCAACGTCGATATTGGATACCGTTGGATGAGAGTGCACGTTAGCCACTCCTACGACGTGGAATTCAATCATGGAGGCTGGCTAGCAAAACATTGAAGAGTACGACAGCCTAGCTATGAAGCTGAGTGTACAAAATGTGTCCGCTTCTCTTTGCATTTTTGGCTCTCATAGACACAAGCGCACGACGCCAGTTGTTGAGGAAAGCAACAGAATTTGTCAGATTTTTTTTTTTTTTTTTTAAAAAAAAATCTTAGAAAAAGAAAATTGGTAAAGTACACCAAAAGTTTGTTTATTTTACAAATTTACCACTAAATTTGTGTAATTAAAAAATAAATAGATATGGGCATATCTATAATTTAAACTTCATGTTTCTATAATTATAATTGTTTAGAAAATTACTATGTTTGTGGGTCTCATTCTTTTTCTCCAAAAGGTTAGGTGTGGAAAAAGCTCTCTCTCAGTCTCATCAGACAATGAAAAGGATGAAGCGTGAAGCATAATAAATCCTTGAAAAAAGCAAACATTTGCAAAATAAATTAAAGTAGTTGCTTTTAACTAGAAATGTGTCTACTTTTGAACCGACTTCAAGTTCTCAAGAGGTATCTCAATCGGTTAAGACCATCCTTAATGAAATAAATATCACTAGTTCGAATCTCCATCTTTCCTATTGTGCAAACGTGTTAAAAAAATATAATAATAAAAAAAATAGTAAATATAGCATTTCTCTTTCTAATTTTCTCTTTGTGTGTGTATGTGAAATAAAGAAAGACGGGTCCATTTTTCATAGGTCCAAAAAGATTTAAGCAACAATCAGACCCAAGCCAATTCATGAACTCATACGTCAATCCGAAGAAAAGCCCAAATAGCTGTTAAAAGAAATTCCAAATGAAGTTGAGCCACCAGTCCAAGCCCAAATGCATTTTGAAAGAAAGCACTTCAAACCGTCGCTAGAAACTGAGTCAACTCAGTCCAGTCAGCCACTCGGTCCACCACTCGGCTTCAAATCCAAGCAAACAAATTAGATTGAAAAATGGAAAGGTTTGGAGGTGGGTAATGCAATACGCAAGACCGATATCTTCATTTTATTCTTTAAAGTTGACATCATTTTTAAGATTATCATCGAATCGAATTTAGAATAATTCAGTGGTTTGAAGGTATACTCTCAAAGCCAGAGGGATGAGAAATTTGCTCTGTTTTGATGACAGAGTTCTTTGAAGAAAAACTCTGTTTTTACTACTTCTCAACGTTCCCAATAATTTTTACTGGTTTTTCTTCTGGTCTAACAATTGATTGATGGAGACTGTAGACTGCCAGAGTTGAAACCAAACCCAAAACCTGCATGTTGATGATGGTCTTGTAATACTGGGGGAGAGCTTCCATATGTATCTGCAATACTGATTTGCTTCCATTTTCAGTTGCATGAGACCAAATATTAGAGGGTGCTATAAGTTAGCAGAAGGCTTCAATATTACTCCCGTGATCATCACAGAAATGGGATGTTTTGTTTACCCCAAAACTACCACGGAGTCGGTGAAAGAATGGAATTAGAAGGGAAAAACAAAATTACATCTGTTAGTACATGATTAAAACAAACAGCCTCTAACTAAACTGGAGAAAACATTACTATGTTTTTCCCTCGCAATCTTTCTAACAAAATGCACCCAGCCAATTTCATAACCATATGAAAAGCCTATATATGACTATGAGCATCCCTCTTAGCCTGTTACATCCCTGATCCAAAAACATCCTTAAAGTCGGGAACCAAACCTACTATTGTGAATATAGGATTCTCACTTGTGGATATTGTATGCTATTTAACACTTCAGAAGAGTAACAGCTGTGGTTGATCATATCTCTGAGAATCCGAAAAGAGGGGCCCTTCAAACTTTCTACACCAGGCTAGTAGCATCTCACTTAAACACAAAGAACTTGAAGCAAATATGTTGATGTTAAATCTTTAATAATGGAAGATGAAACCTCGTGAGCTTTGTTATTTCCTTGAGGCCGTCATGGTACTATGGCTTAAATCCAAAAACAGTAATCAAGGTTCAACTTTCATATGGCTGTGTGGCAAAGAGCCTGCAAATACAGAATAAACTTGAGAACAGTACGGGGTATACCATAGGAGAGGATTTATGCAAAAAGGATAAAAAAAAAATTATACCATCTGCATCTTGGCTATTGAGGGGAGTACTGGTTCCATAGCTCATCTGGACAACATTGTGGAGCTCATCCTCCCAGACATTAGGTAGCTGTATAGTCATGCATATCAAAAGAAAATGTTGATCTTGACGCATGGGAGAGACTCAATGAAGCCCGAGTGGAAAGAATAATGTCAATACATCCTCAAGTGTACAGGACTTTAGCAATATTGCAAATGAATGTCAAGAAAACATAAATGTTTGGCCTAGCCGACAGAAACCAACTTATTAAACAGAATATGCCCAACATAGGGTTCGACTATTCCATTTGTGCAATATAATATAAGATAAAAAAAATAACACTAAATATGAGCTATATTAGAATCAAAACAGATGATGAGAAACTAGAGCTTGTTAGATAAAGTTTTTGAAAAGTTTTTGAAGAGTGTTTTGGGTTCTTGAGTTTTGATAGAAAAGTGAAAATTAAGAAGTGTTCACAGTGAGGGCCACATTAGAAAAAATGTTGTTTGTAGGGTCCACACAAGGAAATTTGTTTGGTAAACTGAGAAGTGTTTCCGAAAAGCAAGAAGCTGTGAACTGTTTTGAAAAATAAAACCAGATAAACAATAAAGCCAAAAAAAAAAAAAAAAAAGAAGTCTGCTGGAGACATGTTGGAGGCTAGCCTCTATAGTTGGCGACCATGTAATACCCCAATCCCGCACTGAGAAGATGAATAACCCACATAAAGTTGGTAGATTATTAAGGCATTTTGGAGAGAACTCCAATTATAACTTGACTAATCATTTTAGAGTGATAGCGTAAATATAGCTAGCATTTTGCCTAGATCACTACAAACTCATCTGTGAAGGGTGGAGACCACCAAACAAATCAGCGGCCACCGCAATGGTCACCACGTGGATCAGAGTTGTCATCAACGGTCATTACAAGGCCGGCTGACCATGCAGATCTGGTGGTGGCCATCGCAGTGGCTGCCAAATAGATCTAGCAACCACCAATCCAATGGCCTCCACCCACGGAGGCCATCCAGATCCCTTTTTTAAAAAAATTATAAGTAATAAGTCCAACTTCCACAAATGAAAAACTAGCTATGGATCAAAAGATACCTGTGTAGGATCCTTGAATGCTCCAGCCATGGGTGACAGCTGTGTGTCATTGGTTCTTCGAAGCAAATCAGATGAGCTTCCCATGCCAGGAAGACCAGCTTGAATAAGTCTTTGTTGAGATGGAAGTAGTAGAGGACAAGCCACAGACATATCCGGTGAAAATCCTTGTGCAGACCCTGCTCTTGTCTGAAGGATCTGCATGAATTGTAGAATGTGTCATGGTAAACCAGCAGTACACATAAGAGTTCTCATTATATTGAAATATTTGTGTATTTACATTTTTTCCCAGGAGCCCTTCGATATTAAAATCTAGCCGTGGATTCACAGTAGCAAGTTTCATTGACAAAAACTGCAAAAAAGGGAGCAAGCGTTAAAATATAAGAACCAAGGACTCATTGAAACACACATCTTTCTAATATACACGTGAAGCAATAATTTAATGAAAAGGGTTCGTTAGATAGGTTAATTAGTGTAAAGTTCTTCTATTTTCAGTCTTTATCTCAAAAGCAAGACCTCATGGCACTGATATTATAAGCTGCTGCCATGTTTAATCATTCAAAGTGACCCAATATTATGTAGTTCATGTATCTCTACCAAACTTCTTGCGAAATTTTGAGTTGATGTGCCCAGAAACCCGGAACAAGATCCTCTCCAGTTCATTTGAACTGGATAATATCCAGTTAGTTATATTGGAGGGGTGAGGGGCAAAAACACCCCTCCAATATAACTAACTGGATATTATCCAGTTCAAATGAAATGGAGAAGAATCAGAGGATCCTAATTCAAGAAACCCCAGATACAGGAAAGGCCAGTCAGTAACACTAGATAAACCAAGAGTCACTACCTAAGAAACGAAAAAGAATTGTTACTCTCATACCTCAACCTGTCGTTGCAGTGATTGTACATAGTTAATGATTTCGTCCAGCATCACCGCTTTACCAGTGACCTGCAAAAACAAATCAGTTCTCATAATTTGAACAGCTTCCACTCAATTCTGAAGTAATTATGCTATTTCACCTATTGATTTCAACAAGCCAAGTTAGCTAACCTTATTGCAACCAGGTACAAGGTCTTGAAGAAACTTCATCCTTTCACTGATCTTTTCTCTTCTTACCTATAATCAGATTCATTTTATTCCAACCCAAATGCTATAGCAAAAAAATTGGTTTTTATTAAAAGATAAAAAAAAAAAAAAATAATCATATCTTACTCTTTCTGCAAGACTATGGCTATTTGTTGCCTGGCCCCTTCGAGCTCTGACATGAATATATTCTTCTTTTGGTGGATCTGAAGGTTGAGAACCCTGTTTACCATGTTTACCAGAGCTCTTGCTAGTAGTTGAAGTTGGGTTTTGGTCTCCCTTTTGTTGAATTTCAGCGTCATCCTTTGCAGATTCACCATATTGTTGTGGAGCACCATTGGCTAGATCAAGTTTAGTATCCTAGCACAAAAGTTCAACATCGTGAGGGGAAAAAATATAATCGTTTGTGATAATAGAAGAAAAATTCAGAAGCATGATTTACCGGCCCACTTCTTTTCCTTTTCTTTGAGTCAAGTCTCTTTGCAAAAGGTTCCCCACCTGTACCCTCCAACACCGATGGCTCATCTTGATCACCAGCACCGCTAAACTCAGCTTCATCAGAATCATTACCAGACTGACCAATGCCTTGTTTTGCTTCATCATGAGATCTCAAAAGGCTCTCACTTTTTCTCTCATCCTTTACTAGGCTCCCTTCAGTATCCCCATGCTCAATAGACAAAGGAACATCTTTGGAAGCGTCACCCCCACTCTGCTCATTCTTTTGAGACTGCCCACCAGAAACTGATTTCAACCCATTGCCAACAAAAGCCTCTTGCGTCCCCTGCATGAGCCCCCCGCCCCTAGAATAAAGACCCGTTGATTCAGGAATCCCATAAGGGCTCATCATACCGCTAAAATTACCACCGTTGAAGCATGAGAACCTAGCAGCACGCTCAATGAACGCAGAATCTGCTGGGAATTGAGATAAGCTCTGTGGGAGCATGGCAGCTGCATTCGGCAAGAAAATACCCCCTTTCAACATTGAACTTGTTGGATTCCAACCCATATCAAATGATGTATCAATACTTCTTAAAGAGGCCGGACTAGCTTTTGCCTTTCCTATCCTTTCTGAAATGCTTGCGTTGTTCTGGACGGCAATGTCATAAAATCCCAAGTTTTCCGAATTGGAGTTATGGTCCCAAAGGATTTGGCCAAATGAGTCCACCATTGAAGTAGATGAACAAGGGGAAGATCCAATTAGGTCTCCTTTGCTAACAGCCATCAGATTTCCCATGGGAGCCAAACCGGTAGATCTATTTGCGAGATTGGCACTGCCAAATCGCCAATCTGACATACTAGGTACATAGTTCATAGGATTCTCATTCCTGTTTTCTAGCTCAAATTTATCCTTGCCACCCATGTCCATCTCTCCTCGACAAGAATGCCAAAAGCAGCCAGTGGTAAATACCTTTCTCTTAGAATTATTTTCAAACAACCGGCAAACAATCTTTGGAGAATCTAACAAAAACTTCAGAAATTGACCACCCTCAATAAAAAGCTAGTAGCCCAGATACTAGATGAACCAAGGATCAAGAACCAAAAGCAGAGACAAACAAAATGAAGAACTTGTCAATTTCCAAACATATGTTCACTAATAACTATACAAACAGGCTTCAATCGGAACCATGTAATTCGAAACTTACAATATATAAGAAGCTTCACACATTGGTCTTAAGATATTCCTAAAAAGCTCAATAGTATCGAATCCGGTCCCCTACGATGCATTTCCACCCAAAAGACGAGAATATCAGGCAACCATGTGGAATTAACACGAAGAAAAACAGCTCAGCAGCAGTAAACAAGAAAGACCCACATCAAATTTTGAGCTCAAAAACGCAAAAACACTGAAACAAAGTACCAAAGATCAGGCAACTTTAAAAGCTACCGTTTCCAAAGCTACCACTGAACTTGGAAGTACCAAATTACACAAAGGAAGCCCAACCAAGACAGGAATTAAAAAGGACAGTTCAAAGGAGAGCTGGGAAAAGACCATGGAAGCAGTCAATTACACAAAGAACATCGATTTCAGCATAATAAATACCCATTCAAACCCTAGTCAGAGCAGCAGAAACAGCCCTCAGAGAAAGAGCGAACACAGCTAAAAGTGGCAGGAGAAAGATACCCATTTCAGATTATGTGTACTTTTAGTAGTCCGCTCTCCATTCGAGCTTTCCACTCCCAACTTTTATTGAATTTGGGCCTTTTGTTCAACTCTCTCCGTCTTTTTAGCTCAGAACCCTGCTGTACTGTCACATCCAAGAGAGAGAAACACAAAAGGCAAAATCTAGAGAAATTAAGGAGATGAAGGAGTTAAAGAGAAGGAAAATGGGAAAGACCCTGCATTTATACCACGCTTGCATAAAAAAGAGAGCTCTTGATGATTAACCACCGCCACTGCCAGTGTAAAATATTAGAAAGACCTCCCCAAGCTTTCTTCCGCACTTTGATTGTTTATTGTTCTCGATAAATTTCTGTACCATCTTTTATTTCTTTATTTAACCTACTTTCTATCTTTTTATCTTTTCTTTTTCAGTGTTTTTAATCTCCATTTTTTTTTTTTTTTTTTTTTTTTATCTTACTGCCTTTGTTCTTGGTTGAAGAGCTTATTAACATCTATAATCTTTAATAGGGTTTGTTTGGTCAAGAAATCAAAACCACAATCTTTACTCATATTCACACACCTTCATCATGTACAGATGTACTCTCTCTCTCTCTCTCTCTCTCTCTCTAGAGAGATATATATATAATGTCAACTAGTGTGCAACTGTGCATTATTTGAGGGGGAGATCTAATGTAGCTGATTGTGATAACTTAACCGTCTTATCTGATTGTGTGCTGCTGGAATAGATTATGGAGCATCTAGCCGCTAAATTATTGAAAAAATTAGCCTCTAACCCTTCCCACCACTTCTTTTTTTTTTTTTTAGGATAAATGCATTTTTATTCATGTGATTTGGAGTTTTAACAAATAGCTCCATTAAATTTAAAAAATGATTAATCACTTTTTTGTGATAAGCAAAAAAGTCAAATTCATCCATACAGTTAGAAAAATTGACAAAATTCGTTAATGTGCAAAATAGAGAGAGTCGAACCACTCCCATGACTTTGAGGGTGATTCGGCCACCCCTTTTGAACATATTTGGGGGCAGGCGAACCACGATCATAAGGGTTGTTCGGCCACCCTCAAATGACAAAATAAATCAAATAAGATAAAATAAAAGTGAGGGGCAGTTGAAGCACCCCCAGTAGCCATAGGCCCATGGGGGTGGTTTGACCACCCCTTCTGGGCAATTTGATTTGTGTTGATATGACACGTTAATGAATTCTGTTAACTTTTCTAACGATAAGAACTAATTTGTTCTTTTTTTATTACTCTAGAGAGTAATTGATAACTTTTAAAAACTCGTGAAGTTATTTGTCAAAACTCCAAACCATATGGACAAAAAATGCATTTATACCTTTTTATTTTAAGTTATGGTTGACTTGTTTAATTTTAAGTTTTGAACTAATGCGACGCATCTAGTGTGGTGTGTGTTTGATGTGAATTAGTTGATTTGATGGTCTAAACGACATGACGTAACCCGATGGCGAAGTATCACTCATCATTGTTAAAAAGTTAACGGAAAATGAACATAAAAAATATTTGACAACAATGCAAACTTTAAGGGGTGATATGAAAAGTTTTAATAAAAGGTGAAATCTAGACTATTTGAGTTTTTTTTTTTTATAAAAAGGTACGCATACTTTTCTTAAACTAATACACAATTTGCAATGTTCTTCAAACTTAAGATTGCATCAATGTCCACCTCCCCCTCCCAAAAAAAACCTATCAAAATTTTTTAATGTATCCCTTTTGTCCAGCAAAAAAACAAAAATAATTTTAAAATTTTCTTAATAAGACAAAAATACTTTTAGAAATTTAAAAAAATAAAAATAAAACTAACTAAAATCTTAAAAAAAAAAAATGAAGAAGAAGAAGAAGAAGGGAGGCTGGAAGAGAGGGTAGCCAAGCCACCTCCATTGGCTCAACTATCCCATCTTCCAGCCTCTTTTTTAATTTTTATTTTTTTTAAAAATAAATTATTAAATATATTTTTATCATTTGGGGATATATTGAAAAAATTTTCAATAATTTTAAGAGACATTGATGTACTTTTTAGTTTGGAGAGACATTAAAAATTAAGTCTTTATTTCACAAAAATATGTCTATTTTCCTTTTTCCCAAATTCAAGGCTTCTGTCATTCTAAGTTTGACCAACCATCTTTTAGCTCTTCCATTTTTCATGCAGTGTTGAGGCTTACTGCTTAGAAAAAAAACATAGTAGTGTTAAGGCTTATATATATATATATATATATATATATATATATATATAAACAAAACATATAGATATAATGAAAAATAAAAGATAGCACACACACATATATATATATATATATATATATATAAACAAAACATATAGATATAATGAAAAATAAAAGATAGCACACATATGTGAACTTATGTAATTGGTAAAAAAAAATTAGATTTCTATTGCTCAGACAATAAATGTAAGAGTGATTTTATAAGACTGGCTTATCCAAATAAGAAACAATCTGCTTGAGATTTGCTGCTATCCCAAAAGCAAAATTATTGGAGTGATGTCCCTTTTTCTCTTTCTTTGATGTCATTATTACTTGGCATTGGGACTTGGAATCACAAAGACCCAAGCATTGAAATAATGAAATCTCTCTCTGCACTTGCTTACAAAATTTGGGGCTGATGTGGTAAACTTTGAAGAGTATTTGGGGTTTTGGATTTTAAAAAAGGTATAATATGAGAATTGATTTAGTGGGAGCTTTTTTTTTTAAAAAAAAAAAGTGTTGGGTGGGGCTGAAATTTGGTTGGTAAAATTTGGAAAAGTGTTTTTGAAGGACAAAAAATTGAGAAGTATTTTACAAAATAAATGATTTTTGTTTTTTGAAAAATGAAGTGTTGCTCTATGATGATGTCACCACTGAGCCACCAATGTGGTGTTGATATGGCATCACTAGCGGCGACCACTAGTCGCCATATGTGTTTAGCAGCCACCGTAGGGCTGCCATATCTTTCTAACGGCCATCTCTTGGCCTTTCAGTTCGTTGTATCATTACCTTAACTATTTTTTTTATTGCCCACAATTGAATATTCGTTTTGTTAATTAGTATTTGAAAAGAGTTTTCTACGTTTGAAAAGTTAAAAAGGTTTTTAAAACTTTTACCAAACATGCCCTAGGATTCGGATCCCATTCAATGCATAGGGCTAAGTATTGTACAGGTGCACTACATTTTTTATTGACTGTTTATTTAAACCGAACGGTCCACACCTTGCCAACAATACCAAAATGTCAAAAAAAAAAGTGGGTTTGATGGGATGGTCGAACCACCCATTTAGTCAAGGAAATGGTTTAATTACGCCCAAACAGTCGGTCTCAGATGGTTCGGCCACCCCATAAGAAACTCTAACTTCTTGTTTTCTTTTCCTTTTTTTTTTTTCACATTTTGACATTGTTGATAAGATTTGGACCATTTATTTTAGTTAAAATGAATGGACTGCACGGAATTTTAACATGTGTTGCCTGAGGTATAGAAAATGGGTCATGTAGGAAGTAAAAGTGTATTTGTGCTTGCTGGGTTGGTTTTACAAGGCATGGCAAAAGAAGAAAATTAAAGATTGATTCAAGTATCCTCCTATATATTCTATAATATAAAGAATTATTTATTAGTGTACATTGTATAACAAACCTCGAACAAAATTCTGTGGGGGATATATATATATATATATATATATATATATATAGAGTCAGGAGGAGAAGGCAATATGAATACAAAAACCTACCACTCTGTCTCTGTTGAAGAAAAGGGGGATCGTAATCAGATTCCTTGGAATCATTTTCTCCAGATAAGTTATTGGAAAGCCAAGAACTTGGCAAATGGGGTTTCGCCACGTCTCATGCTGTGTCCTTTCGGAGACCTATATGTAACACGATAAAAAAAAAAAAGTACAATATTATAAAATATATATGATATTAGAGATGAGAGTTGGTTCATGGTTGGCATGGCTCTCCTTTTCGGAAAGCTAAATCCAAGCATTCAAATCCCCTCCAAAACAACATGGGGTAGGGGTTGGGGATTCGAGATCTCTTAACCTGAGCTTTCTATTTCTTTATCCTACCTAACCCTATCACTGATTATTACTCTCTCTCCCTCTCTCCTTTAATCAAATAATATATATATATACACTACAACTATTGTGGAAAAGTATCATATGGACTATCGAATCACTCTTGAGAATATTAATGTATCGATGATAATAGCTAATGGATCTATGTCCTGCCCAAGTCGTGCAGAAATGAGATTTAATTAGATGCTCAATCAAGTGTATTTATTTTAAGGGTAAGAAAGAGGCTTATAGTATATATTATGGTGGCTTGAACTTCACAGCTGATAGGTTTGACTTGATCATTTCAAGTTAATTTATTGTGATTTGTTTGCATACGTTAATTAAGTTATAACTTTTGCTTGAGATATATGCAAAGATGAGCTACAAGAAAAGAAAAAGAAAAAAAAAAACCTGGGGGATGCAAAGATCTTGAAGAGTAGAGAGGAAGAATGTCAGTTGGGTCTACAAAGGAAAAGGTCATGATGAATATCCTTAAAGTTTTATGAATTTCATGCAAACATTATTGCTCTGCATTAGTTGTTGGTTTTTGAATGATTAATATTTTCCAACTTTTTTTGGACCCTTCGGCTCACTTTTCTCAAACCCTAATTCCATTAAAACCCACCTTTTCTCAATGGAAGAATATGCATGCATCTTGCAAAAGTGGACCTTAATTGGGAAATTTTCATACAATGGAGGCTGTTATACTCCAACTCTTTGTGCCTTGTTTGAATACTGTACCACTCCCAAAATATCTATATGAGCATTGAGGGTAATTACGTAATTTCATAGATTTCTGTCAAATTAGATGAAAATTAGTAACTGGGGGTCTGAATTAAAATTTTTGGAAACATTATAAGGGTACATTGCCAATTTTTAAACATGGGAGTTCGAATTGAAAAACCTCTGAAACTTCATGGGGTAAAGTAAATTTAACCCTTGTATATATATATTTTATGAACGGGAATTTTATACAAATTGAGCTGAATAAAAACATATGCACGCTTAATTGGTTGAGTTGAATAAAATTCTTAAGTCAAATGGTGTCTCAAATTTCGATGAGTTTAATTTGCTTCAACTTATTTATAATATTATTTATTTGAAAAAACGCTTGCCTTTATCATGTGATAAGAAGTGCTATATATTGAATAAGTATCCACATTTCATACGCCAAGACTGATGTCGTGGCGTGATCCTTAATTCATCCACCAAATACCATCGAAGATCATGCCACATCAGCTTTAGCAGATGAAGTTGGACACTTATTGGGTATATAACATTTCTCTAATATTGTGCCAATGACAACATCCACACACACGTGAAGCCATGGATGAGTTCTGGCCGGCAGTCCAAGTTAAGCAAAAGTATTGAAAAAGCAAAAGTTAAAAGTAAATTTACCACTGAGAAGTAAGCAAGAGTCCTTCAGCCTTCACCACCATAAAAGAATGGTAATTAAATGGACAACAATGCCTGTTGCATCACATGGTTACCATGAATTTGCTTTAAACAAAAAATGATGCTTTAGCCTTTATGTGCGGTAGTGGCTGAAAATAGATGGAAGAATATGGATATCTAATCATACCCATATGGATAACTTTCTGTCACCTTTTACTATTTTGTTCACGCAATTAAAACTTCTTCTGCAATGTTATACAATTGACATGGAGACATAGGAGAAAAAGACATCATATTTAATAAACAGACAACAACTTCCAACTAATGTGACACATTTTTTATAAGTGTAAATATAAATATATATATATATATATATGTTTATTTGTCTCTGCTTTTTATGCAATCTGGAGTAATCTTGTAGCTCAAGTGTTCACAAATCTGCAGTTTCTTCTAACTTCTCCAGTGGTAAAGCTATCTAGGTTTGTAATATTTCCCATTTTCACCATTGAATCAGAGAATTGCTGGAAGAAAGCAATAGGGTCTGCTGCATACTTTTGCACGAGCTGCTTTGTTTCAATCCCAAACACATTTGAGTACATTTCTTGGTCTGAATTTAGCAATCCCTCCCCTTTCAACAGTATATGGTAGAAGGAATTGTCAAAAAGGTTAGGAGTTTCATAGTCCATGGCTGTTATGTTATTGTCTGCCCCCCTAGGCGGGCAAATAGATTTCAAGCTGTTGAGGTGTGACTCAGAGGCTGGATCATGCCCTGAAGTTGCTGCAAAGTCTCCATAGATCCTTGATCTGAAACTGGCACAGCGTGCCATGCCTATTGTATGTGCCCCTGTTTTAATGTAGATTATAAGCACAAAAAGCAACCATAGCCCATAGGAGAAAACAAAAACTCTTGTACATTATTAGGATGGTTTCTGTTTCTAAAGCTTAAGTTTAATCATTTACTTAATTTCTAACCGTCTCCTCAATAAATAAGGTCCAATGTAGAGCCTATTTGGGATTGCGTTAGGAAATATAGCTTTCAAAGTGAAAAAGAGATTTTTTAAAAAAAAAAAAACTTAATTTTCAAGTTTTTCTCAAAAATGCATTTGGGTCATTTATAAAGTAAAAAACAGTTAAAGAATTACTTTTGGAGTTTTTTTTACAAAATAAGAACATGTTTGAGATTCCGTTAAGGAGCTTAAGAGCATATGTTTTTGAGAAATAGAACTTTTAAGTCAAAAAAACACTTTTTAGCAAAAGCTTCATTTTTAAGCTTTTGTCAAAGTGTGTTTTGATAATTTTTAGAGTAAAAAAGTCAAAACAATTCTTTTAAAATCTTTTACCAAACATGTCAGCTTTTGTTTGGAACAATGTTTTCGGTACTAAAAGTACTTTTTAAGCTCTCTAACGCAATCATAAACAAGTTCTAAGAAGTACAACTGATTTATTTGGTGAAAATTTTCAAAAGCACTTCTGTTAACTTTTTCACTATAAAAATGGTAAAATCGCACTTTTAGAAAAGGTTTAGAAAAAGTCTTTTTCTAAAAAGTTCTTTTAAAGTTTCCTAACGCAATCACAAATATACTTTAAACCAGCTTTTTATTTGATACAGTCTTTTAAGTACTCAAAATACTTTTTAAGCTTTTTAACACAATTTCAAATAGACTCTAAATCATGGATGAAACAAAAAGAATTCTGTTTTGAATGTATCATGTGTTAGAAAGGTGTAACTTGACTTAATTATCAGTGTTAATAATATAATTAAGAGACAAACCTGCAAGAGCTACCATGTCTGTGACCGAGAGGCCTTGATAAAGAAACTTGGAAATGACAGAGAGCAGGTTTTCATTTGGTGTAGGAAGATTCGAGTCCGACAGTGCATGACTAGCCGTTACAGAATCCTTTCTTCCTAGAGGAACATCCCAATAAGGTCCACCAACCTGCAGCAAACAATTAATCAAAACAAATGCACTCAAATATCCCACTATTAAGGAATTACAGAAGCTCCAATTAACATTTTGGTACGTACCAGAATGACAGCATCCCTTGCAGCAATGGTGAGAATATCTGCACAAGATACAATCCCAGGGCATTCTGATTCAACCTCGTTCTTTATCCTATCAACAATTTCAAAACCTTTTAAAGAGTTTTGGTTTGCTGAAGCTTTCTTCTCCCCCTCTAATGTAATTGTATCGTCCAGCAAAATTGATCCATCGCATCCCTGCACCCATTAAGTAATACCAAAATATCAAAATCAGTACACGGTTGGTTTTCACTGTTACATTATCTCAGTTATATGTTATGATGTTAACCTGAACGAAGCAGTCGTGGAAATGTAATCGAAGCATCATGGCAGCATTACGTGGATCAGATTGGACTTCACATTCCATTTGTTTCTTGACAGTTTCGAGCACAGTTGGACAAGTAGATGCGTAATAATCCAACGTTAGAGGAGGATCACTTGCATGCAATCTGCAGGCTCCGAGACTGAAGAAAACTAGAATCATGAATGGAAGATGATCATGAAGGAGCTTTGAATGTAGGAAAAGTGCCATTTTCTTGAGTAATTGGAGAGAATGGGAGAGATGGGTGAGACTGCGAGAGATATATATAAAGTGGAGAATATGATGTGCATGCGCGGGGGAGCTTGAGTATTTTGTATGAAAAAGTGTGAAGTCAAGAGAGGATGCAACTAATATTGGCTGGTTGGTGGGAACTCCTAAAGCCAAAAGTAACTTAAAAGATTTGGGCAAGTCACCAAACGGAAATTAGCTGATAACAGCTCATCTTTACTTTTTCAACTCTTAAATTAATGCTGGTTGGATGGTCTAATTTTAACAGATTATTAGGTTTGATCATCATTCTTTATGCATGGAGATTTAATCATATGTTTTTTTTGAAAAAAAAAAAACAATATAATCTTTTTTTGGTACTAATTTTGGCTGATAAATCGAAATTAAAGTCTGCAATTTTCAGATGTGTCACAATCTGATGCTTTCCACATTAAATGTTTATTCCATTGTTTGTTACGAAAACCTAGCCCATCCAAATTTCATATTGTAGTCAAATTTCACATGACTTTTCTTCAAAAACAAGCATTCATATGCCTTCTCATATTCTTGCCTGCTTTCTGCAGGAGAAATTCTAGAATGACATAGAAGATGTTGAGTCATGCATGATGATCATGGAGTGCAAGATTGGGATAAATCTCACGTGAATTTGACTTAGTCTTATTCAGACAGGCAATTTAATTTTTTTATATTTTCTTGTTTCTTTTTTCCATTTTTGGTCAGGACCAACGGGATTTCGATCTGTGCAGGAACCAAGAAATCTTTGGGTCTCAAATCTAACTGGCTAGAAATTAGGCCCCAGGCTCAAGCGATCTCTCTACTACACAGTAAAGATTATAAGTCTTGTTATCTTTTCCTGGATTCAAATGTGCAGAGATCAGACTCCTTCCCATGAGTATATCAACTATATCCAAATGCCAAAAAAAAAAAAAAAAAAGGTTCAAATCCCATGGCCACTTACAAAACTGATCAAATGAATTGAAGTCCTCTTTCCAAAGAAGAAATGATACAAAAAATGAGCATTTCCTGTAAATTACCACCAAGAGAGTCTTTTCTGCATTAATATGTGTGAAGAACAGTAAGGAAGAAACTTATATGTCGGCTTACACCAGCAACCAAGCAACTCATCACCAAAAAAATTACTCTCCATGGACACATCAGACTACAGTAAAGTAAGAGGAAAAAGTCACAAGAAGGTTTCATTAAAATGATCAAAGCAAAGTAGAAATTCTCAACTCAGCAGGATCAACTCTTTCAGTACATTTATTAAACTTTCAAGCAGCTGTTAATTTCCGTACAACAAATCATTTCCCAGCCAGCGAACGTGAACTTAAGGTGGCAAGTTGCATGGGCCAAAATATCAAAGATAAAATGAAACTTGTCACCAATTGCTACAGTCTAAAACCTGCTTCCATATCTGATTTCAAATTGATATACAACCCTTTCAATTTAAAAGGGAGAGTTCTCCAGCATCGAGTTTCTCAATTTAGCCAAATAAAGATATCAGATGTAGACCTAATGCTGTTCTCATCTGCAGGAGAAAGGGCAGGAAAGAATCTCTCTCAACAGAAGTAAGAAGGGGACTACAGATAATGCATGTACAACGAGACACGCTCAAACAAACCCACTCCCCCCCTGCCCCAAAAAATAATTAAAAATAAGTAAAAAGAAAAGAAGAAAAAAAAAAGAAGGGAACATATGCAGCAAGTGTTTAGACCTCCCACGCAAGGTAAATTCTTCCAATGTGTTTTACATGAGCATTTTGAGAAATAGATGTTTCTTACCGCACTTTATGCATCAATTTGTTTTTAGCATCTCTTGCTCAAAATGTGGACGACTTTAGATGATATTTGAAAAAGCAACTTCATTCAAAAATTTATTAATAATAATGGTGACTCCAATTCAAACCACATCTGTTCACTAGTTCTTTGTGAAAATGCTAAATAATCATTTGGTTTCTTCCATGGAGCATCTAAATGACTTCTCCCAATTACCAGATTACCTTTGCAATGATCATTACAAAGCGGACACAAATTTTGTTTCTTGGTCAATCTTCATGCTCATCTTCATTTTCAGAATCTGCAAAAAATAAAAATAACCAAACAAATTTTATAATCAGGTTACTATGTATTCATAAAATAGTAAAACTTAGGTTAGGTTCAAATAGTCAAGTTCATTGAAAAATAACTGTAAAATAGATGGATTAAAGGGGACTCAGTTATCCTATGTGCATGAGGATAAACTGCTTAGCCCGTCAGGGATGAAAGCTCCTAAATTACCTGGTAACTGGTTCTGGAGGGTGGGGTCAGTTACCCGTAGGAGTTTGATTAACGGTGAGGATTGTTGTACAGTATGCGTTTGCGACGTGCAATTAATCTGAGTAAAGTTCTCCTACGTTTAGGGTTTAGGAGGAAACTCCTACGGGTAACTGACCCCACCCGCCAGAACCAGTTACCAGGTAATCCAGGAGCTTTCACCCATGACGGGCTAAGCAGTTTATCCTCATGCCCATGCTACAATTGTTAATGTGCATATTTACACTTGACACAACCACTAAAGGAACACAGATTTCACTCACCAGATCGAACATCGTCACTAAGCTGGCCTCTTGCCTGGATTTGCTTAACAAGCATCCGGTACATCAACACCCACCAGTAAATATGAAGAACAAGCAAGCAGAATAGAAGAGTATTGAACACATAATAATAAACTGGTCCCTCCACTGGGTGTTTTTCCTTGTCCAAGGTCAGAGTAACTTCATAGCTGCATTAAAGGGACAAAAGAAATCCAAAAAAATAGAATTACAAAAATAAAATATCAAGTACAAAAAAGAAAAAATACTGATAAAATATCAATTTTGAAGCACTATTCTTTGGCAACAGTATTTATCTATTTATTTATTTGGAGAAGTCAACAATGCGAGACATCATTCATTCTAATATAAGTTAGAAATTAAATTATACAAACCTAGTACTCCATAGGACCCAGAACGGGTAGTACATAAGGCGCAGTAAGATCCAGGACAAAACAAAGAGAATAAATGAAAAGCTAGCTATCCTTTCAGCACCACTGTATTTGGACATCTTCCCTACCTCCAGAAATACATCACAAGCATCATGAAGAGCCAAAACAATTGAACCAACACGGGCAAACCTGCAAGAAATAGGAGAGAAACATGTTATTGTATAAAACCTAAATATCCCAGATAATTGAATCATTGCACGCACTCAGAGCCATATGTTTTTCTACATGGGCAAGAGGAATAACACACTTATGACTTCAAATAAAGCCATCCCTAATAATTTCTATAGATATGTTGGTAGTACAATTGCTAGCTTGGAATTGTGATTAACAGTACATGACCAAGCTACAAACAGCAGTACATCAAAACATACCTAAAAATGTAAGATAGCACAATGAGAGTGAGGGTTGCAACATGATGACTCATGGAAACCCCAAAGTCTGAACGCCTTGTTTCCCAGAAAATCAAAGCAAATATGGAATATGCATAAAATCCAGCCGTATACATATACAATCCCTTCAATTTCAACCTGAAAGTCAATAATCAGTCGGTATTGACTAAATAAAACAGGTATCCTTCTTTGGTTTAAATTACAAATGAACGCATGGATAGAGCTAAGCCAATGTGAATGTTACATACATCAAAGAATCAAAAGTTTTTTATACATGCTTGGGAAGTCTTACTTAATTTTTTGGTCAGGCCAAACCTGATCTCCTGGTCCCACCCAAAAGTATCTTGTGTTAGTAAACCAAGGCTCATTATAAGTTACATATAAAGCGAGAAGCTCTGCTGAAAGATAATAAATGCATTTCCATGCTGACTCCTTAAATTTTCTTATCTTCTTCCTTCTTTCGCTTGTCTCAACATCTGGCATCTCATCTCCCTTTCCAAAAATGCATCGAGTGGCCAGTTTCTGCAATATGCAGATTCATTGCAGAGACCAAAAACTATATAAATAAATAAATCTCTGGCAGGAGGAAGGGAAAGAAAATATCTGAGAGAGGAAAAAGAAAAAAGCAAAATACCAATGGAGCAAAAGCAGTCACATTCACAATTCCCTAATATGAATATATTTGTCACTATGATTTGGAGAAAGAATAAAAAGAAAGTTAAAATGAGGAAGCAATGGAACATGGAGCTATGCATCCACTTTTGTTGTTTTCAAAGTATTAGTTCTCAAACTTGTAAGAATGCAATGGCGCCATATACCAGCTTTTACAATTTTGGGGCATGAACTGGATGAGGTGAGTTAGAAAAAACAATAGCCAAGCTTAGCTCAAGCATGAGCAAAGACTAGTGAAGATTAAGAGAGGAAGAACTTGCAGCAGTATCTCAATTTCAATTCAAACATGGGTTTGATTCACACTCCATGTTCGGAGAACTATTTACCATCCGAAATAGCCTAGTGCTCCATTTGGCCTATTTCATCACAGCATAAGTATGACCTATCACATTCCTAGCTGAAAGAAAATTAATACCAACTGTTCAGTGCATACACTCTCAAAATTTAGGAGAGCTTTCTAGCATACAGCATAGCTGAACAGGCAGTACAGACAGCACAGCCTTTACCATAAGCAAGAAGTGGATTTTCAAACAGAAGCATATACAATGGTGCTGTAAAAGTGGGATAACAATGGGGAAAAGCATGTTAAATCTGTCAATGACAACGTCCATAGATCACAGGTCAAGAATAAACTAAATAACTAAGCACATTGATCAATAAGAAGAGGTATATGTATATATATATATATGCTCGCGAGCAAAACCCAGCTTTACTAATCAAGACCCCTGTAAAAGTAATACTAATTTCAGAGCTACTTAAAGACTTAGAAACACTTTAGAAACAAAGGGCTTTATAAAATGGCAAGACTAAACAAAGGCAGATAAATGTGAATTTTAAAACAAATACTCCCATGACAAATGAAATATTCACCCTTCTGGCCAGAAGAGACACAAAAAGGTGACCATGCCCATCAAGCATGGAACAAAGCAGATACAAATCCATGGTACAGATTTGACAAACTGCTAAGAAATTGCTACTCGTTCCCGTGAAAACCATTCCATTTAAATCAAATTCTTCTCTTTCATTCTCTAACTAACCCAAAAAAAGGAAAACTAAAAGACAGAGTTAACTACCGAAATGGGGAGTCACAAAAAAGCTTTAAACAAGCTTCTAAGACTATAACAAAAGCTGCACATTTATTCACCACGTATCACTGAATCCAACTAGTATTCAATAACCAAGTATGCATATAAACATGAATAATTTCTTCAACATGTAACGGGATAAATCAAGTAGATTAATAGAGGGAATGTAGACCTTTAGATTCATAGAGGCAACCTAGACCTTTTGACAAACACAAGGTTTGAAGATAATTTTCTGCATAGACTCCCATTATTCCATCACACTTTAGAAAAGATTACAAGACTTCTGCACCGTAGTGCTTCAACCAATTAAAAGACTGTGACTTAAATAGATAAGTACGACTACTTTCGTAACATTCCTTCCCCCTTAACAAGGGCCTTTGTCCCCAAGTTCCTAGTGATTTCCATCTTCCATGTCTAGCACGACCACTAATCAAACATCAGCACCATTTTTTTTTAAGCTAACTTGGCTAATTGCAGTAGCCAATTTATTCCAATATCTCCACTCTCATCAAGTACCATTCAAGCCACCTTATGTCAAAACTTATCTCTTCAAGCCACAAGTGACCTTGGAAGACTCTTTGAAGCTTACATTTCCTCTTGTGGCAGTTCGATTGGGACCATTTTTTTTTTCAAAGAAGCACATCAACTTCAGCGAGAGGACTCCTGCATCTGTTGCTCTTGCATTGGGAAAACGACTTGAACTAACTGTCATCCCATTTCACGTTTCTTCCTTTTTTCTTTTTTTCTTTTTTTCTTTTTTTTTTTTTCTGTATTTTTCTTCCCCTTTCCTTTCTCTGACTGGATCTACTCACCTTATTCTCTTTCTAGGCGGCCGTTCATTTGGTGGTTCCTCTTCCGCGAGAGGCTATACACGGTGGTGGTGGGGCTACTCAATCTGGGCTCAGGGTGGTGGCAGCGGTGGTTACGATTGAACACGAGGTGGGAATGGTGCTCCTGTTTTGGCTATGCACGGTGATGAACAGCCCTTCACTTCTTCGTGAATTTTCCCTCCCACCCAAACATGGAGTTGCTTCAAGATTGGCAATGCAACATGATGACTGCAAATTGTTATGGGGTGATGGGTCATACGACTTGACAAGGTTGTGGGTGTTTTCGGTTGGTTGGGTTTCCAGTGGTGGCAAGTTGGATTAGTGTGGGAAATTCAATGTTTTTTGTGATAGATTTTCAATGTGGTAGAGTGGGTGGTTGGGAATTTTGTTATGAGGAATACGATGGCAACACCATTTGTGGGTGGTCCTAGCACTGGATTCCATCGTTATTTCAACTAAACAATGATCAAATTTGGCTGAATAACTGTCTAATTTGACAGTCGTCTCATCAAATTTTTCTGTGATTTTTTGCACGAGATTGATGATATAGTTCAACCCTTGATCTATATGATCAAGACATGAATTCTCCATAACTCGTGTGGGTTATGGAAATTTCTTAAACACGTAACACGATAAATTGAGTAGATTCATAAAGAGAACTTAGACCTTTTGACGAATACAAGGTTTGAAGATAATTTTCTGCATAGCTTCTCCTTATTCCATCACACTTAAATAGAAAAGATTACAAGTGGATATAAACTCCTTATGGGAGATAGACTCTTTGTTACACGCCAGTATCATATTGGGAAGAGAGAAGTAGCCCACATAGAGGACAGTTTATAAAAAAATACTCATGGGGTGCTATGTCTCACATTGTTTACTTACTAGGTCAAATTGGGCCTTATAAGGGATTATAGAAAAAGCTTCAAATTGACTAGTTATTTTAGGGTGATTGCGCAGATGTGACTAGCGCTTTTTTTTGGGTTGTTACACTCTGGACTCCAATAAACTCCTTTTGGGAACAAGACTTCTGCATAATTTCTTAAACACGTAAGGGGATAAATCGAGTAGATTCATATAGAGAACCTAGAACTTTTGACTAATTCAAAGTTCGAACATAATTTTCTACATAGCTTCTCATTATTCCGTGGCACTTAAATAGAAAAGATTACAAGTGGAGATAAACTCCCAATGGGAGAAAGACTCCTAATTGACATGGACTCCTATAAACTCCTTATGGGAGATAGACTCCATGGTCTCCTACTCTAATAGATACTAATTACAAGACTTCTGCACAGTAGTGCTGCAACTAATTAAAAGATTGACTTAAATAGATAAGAATGACTACTTTCGTAACATAAGCACAAGCCATCATATAAAAATGAAGAACTTATACGGGTCAATCAAACATTTGATAAATAAAGTACTCGACATTCCAATAGATTGAAAAGAGAGGCAATCCCCTGATAAAAGACAATGCAAACCAAAAATAGATAAAAGTCAACTAAACTTTATGAGCTTGTATATATATATGAGAGAGTACCTGGAAAATGAACCTGTCGAGGAAAAATCGAACAGAGGGGAAGAAGAGAGCAAAGAAGAGAAGGATTGTGAAATCCTCATGTGCCGGGTATGATTCTTGCTCCCAAGCGATGGACCTCAAGGTTTCGGTCAAACCCATCTCGGATTATCCGTCAAAGATTCAAATTTTCTTGGGAAACAAACAGTCACTAGCTGTGGATCACGAGTGCAAGCAGAGACATTCGTCAATCGTCACTGTAGCAGAGAGTTTTCGTTGAGCTCAAAGAGCGTAGATGAATTCGAGATCACCCAGTGACTTTTGATTGCTTAAGGGCTTGGAGGATTACCCTTGATGTTTCTTTGAACTTCAGAGGTACCACTACTTTTGAGTGGACGAAATTGCCGAGTTGAGAGTTTTTAGAGTAATTAAGCGAGTGCTGAGATCGTGGCCGTGGGCAAAAAGATCCATCTCATCCAGACCGTATGGTGGTGGATCTCGGGACGCAGGAACAGTTGTAGAGGTGCCACGTGGCAGTAGATGGGTTGAGCTGGAGCCTGCGTGAGGGATAGGGAGAGTAGCCATGAGCATCGTAAATATAAAACTACTATTCCCCCTCCGGCCCTCCCTCTTCCCATGTATTTGCTCAAAAATATTAAATAAATAAATAAAACTACTAACCTTAAGTTTCAATTTTTTTTTTTTTTTTTTTAAGTGAGTAATTCAAATTCTAAATGGCTTATATTAACTATTTTTAACAAATATTAGCCATTTTGCTCCTCCAGTACAATAGCCACATCTTGTTATTCACTCATAACATATGAGAAAGTAGGCGTGTTTAAATGACCGTCAACCTATAACCGTTAATTGATAACTACTTTGGTAGGCGATTATAAAAAATCGTTAATCGCCTAAGGCAGTTGCGGTTAGCGATTCTAGTGGTAGGAAAAAGCGATTAATAACTGCTAACCGTCTACTCTCATATATAATAATATAAATATATATTATATATTTTATATTAACAATAATTATAATTTAACATCCAAAACGACACCGTTTTAGCTGTGTATGGTTGTTTGTATGTGAAATATAATGTGGTAAGTGATGTTTTGGGCCAAGTTTGTAGGATTATGTATAATTAATCTAAGGAAGGATTTCTCCCATTATGGTGGAAATCTCGTGGAGAACAAGAGAACTTGAAGAACACAATCTAATCTAAAAACATAGATTGTTGAGATAATGTTTGTGTTCTTTTGAGACTCTATAAATAGAGTCCGAACTCAACTCTTGATCAAGAGTTGTGTCTCTTGATCGGTTACCCCCATTGGAAGTTATATTACCTTCCTGTATATATTATACAATCTAATGTGGGTATGACCACACTTATAATAGTGTGATCATCATATGTACCAACATCTCCCAATTGATCATACTAATATGATCGGTAATAAAATCCTAATTGTACATGATTACCTTTGGTACCATAAAACATGTCAACTCTTTACCTGCTAATGCTTGTAGACAATAATCAAATCATAACATCTTTGATGTATACACACTTATGTTATTTTATCTGATTGCACCTGTTTACTATATGTGTCTAACTGACGACATATTAGTGGTAACTTTACTTGCTATATAATTTAAGCAAATAACATTAATTATCCATAGTTGGGAATACAAATTCTTACTCAAAAACATTGTCTGACCTAAAAAACATGTTCTTTTTATATTTTTTGGAACATTTTTGCCCAAAACGTTTAAAACAAGCCCAAAAAAATAGGCTTAATGATGGCCCAAAACACTTAAAAAGCCCAAAAACTCATATGAAAAAAGCAATTATAAAACCACAAGTTATTAGTTTTAATAACCGCTAATCGTTTAGGTAGTTGCGGTTGTAGTTATTAAAAATCGTTAAGGTTACGATTAGCGGTTATACCTAATAACCGCTAACTGTAACTGCATGTACAACCCTATAAGAAAGATCATTTCAAACATTTGCGGGAGATATGAGAATTATTGTGCAACTAGAATTTGTATTACTATTAGCTGTATTTAGTTAATATGAGTCTTTTTTGGGTTTCCAAATATGCTTTATATGTGAAAGTTCAAGAATATAATATTGAGTGTAATGGTTTATTTTTTGTTTTTATTGATTTTTCTGTTCATTTAATTAGAAAAAAAAAACATTTTGAAAAATAATAACTAAAGAAAGTAGAGAGCGGTTGAGGTTGTATTGAAAATGTAATAGATAAAACAGAAATATGTGTGTTTTAAATAGCTAAAATAGCAACATATGTTGGAGATGCTCCAATGTTCTAAATAGCTCGTATTAACCAAAATTTAGCTATGATATTTTCTTTCTGGGTCTGTTTGTAATGGTTGGTTTCCTTTTCTTGGATTTTTTGGAAGGGGTTCTGGAGGCCCTGATGGTGTGTGGTGCAGCTGCCAGGTGGGTCGAGCAATCTGCCGGGTTGGTGTTCCTACACGAATGGGATGCCTAAGCCTGGCTCAGATGGGTTAGGCCCCGCCTGGACTGGAAGACTGGACCCAACAATTTCTGAAAATTCCAGGCAACTTTTGCAACCTATTTTGTAATCTTGGTGACCTTGTGTTGGCTGAAGATATTTATGCTGCAGGCCAACTCTTTCAACATCCTATGCATGTGTACCCAGTCCGCCAGTATTAAAGCAACAAGAGCCCACCTCAGCTGATGCGACACATTCCCAGTTATACATTCTCATTGACCGACAATAAAAATTACTATTGGATTCAAATTTTAATAGTGTTTCATCTCAAAATAAATGTGAGTGTGTGTATAGCATTTTTTTTCTAGAACTAATAAAAAACAAAAAGTATTCGAAATTCAAAATCCAAGGCTTACATGCTTACGTGGCAGAAAAACACTGAACAGTAAAACACGTCAGTTAAAACGAAGTATAAGACACTGAACAAAAAGGGTGTCGAGGGGGGGGTGTGGTTCGGTTCTAAAGGTTACACAGGAGTCAATTAAGTACAGAAAACACCAAAACCAGAAGGACATCAATGACATAAAACTGAGCTGTCCAAGATGTACGTAAAAGAACTCGGTAGGAAATACATATTTCAGTTTCTCTCTTTTCTGCTCTCTCTCTTGATCCATTAATGATTCACTGCAAAACAACTTCATGTTAGACAAGGGCCACCGACAATGTTCTCAAAGCTAGTAAAGGACAGAAACCCTTTGAGTTTGGACAAATTAAATGTTGGGAATAAGTATAACATAAAAAAAAAATTTGATGTATTCTTTTTTACCATAATATATATATAAATGCTCCTAAGAAAATATATATGATTCATGTGTATGGTAAGTCATACTCATTAATATTGAGTTAAAATGCACATTAAACCCAATTTATGCCATAATGTGTAATTATTAAAAGAGAAGTGACGAGTTCCATTCACATGCAGCCCAGAGACAAGAACAAGTCGATCTCCCTGCCCCCACAAAAGCAGGAATTGGCAAGGGGCCTCACTTGTCTAGGCTTATATACATGACAAAGAAGGGATGTGGGGCACCATAGAAATGCTTTTCAATGATGAAAGCCTGCTCATGCCACTTCACTTAATGCCCAGATGGAGGTGGACTCAATCACAACATCCAATAAGGTGAAATAAGGAAAATTATAGAGTCAAATAATACCCTGCAATAACTCTCCAAGTAAAGTTACAATTAAATTTTCATGATCGTGTCGTTGGTTAATCAAAGAGTAATGTTATTTAGTAAATTACTTTTACGATAATGACATTCCAGTTGTACAGCAGTTTATAGCCATCATTATTGATGACACAATAGGCATTAACCTGTTTTTTGGGAAGGGGGAAAAAAAACTAGGACAGAAGAATAGAAGCAAAATGACCTTTTGCCAACCTTATCACATTCATCTGATGCAAAATGCCAACACCCAGCTGTTTTCTCTGCACGCTTCACAGTAAAGGCTGCTATTTGTTGACGCAAAGTCATGTTTTAAATATATGAAAAGTAATATTAGGAGAAATAGAGGGAGAGAGGCAAAGACTTAAAAACCTATCTAAGAAATTGACTCAAAATTCTGTCTCGTTCGAGTGGGGCTAATCTGTTTTTCAGTTTTGACCTTAAAAGCTGCTCTTTATTTATGCAATAGACAGAGAATTAAAGATGGTGGGTTTTTCAGGTGAGGTTAAATTAATGACCAAAATAAAGTCCCTCCCTAGCCTATATAAACTATATCTATTCCTAAATAATATTGGAGACGGGGGAGGGGGGGGGGGGGGGGGGGGGACTCCTCCTTTCATCAGAGAGTGCTTGTCTTCTAGTGATTAAAGCCATACAATTTAAGGTGATAGGATTGCCAGAGGGGACATGTTCACTGACAATTTAATAATGAGGGTTCAATGTGTACTGTTGAGATAGGTCTCTTTGTCATATATGTGGAGAGAAGCAATTGGTTGAAGAGCCCAGATACACAAAAAATGAAAGTGTATTTCCCAGGTGATGAGAATTGAATATTGCAGGTTAGTTGGAAACAATATCTATCAAGTTTCTAACTTTATACTTTGTTCTCTTTCTTTCTAGGTACTATGTTTTTCCTTATATAGATATTCTGTTTCTAAAGCTAGCTAGAAGAGCAATGGAGTCTCCCCTGGCTCTTGGAGGTGCAGAAGAACAGAGCGGGAGTGGTGAGTCTGGGTGGACAATATATATTGGCTCCACCATACCAAATGAAAACGACAAGGGCAGAGATATTCATGATGATGATGATGATGATGATGGTGGTGGGAGTGAAGACTCTATGGCTTCAGATGCCTCTTCCGGTCCAAGCCACCATGATCAACTACTTCCATGCGGAAAGGGTGAGGGAAGTAGTGGCAACATGGGTCATATTATGAAGCATGCACAAGATGAGGGAAATAGCAAGTATTCCTCAGAAAAGAAGCCACGCAAACAGGTGAAGAAAAAAGATGAAACAAGAGTCAAAGAAGAAAAAGGACAATCTGTGTACAGGGCAGAAAGTGCTGCAAGCCAAGTCTCAATTAGTGGAGCCAAGCAAAGAAAAACCAAGATGATGCTCAAACAAGACTAGTGTATTCTAGCTGCTCATTTTTCTCCTTACAAAGATTGCGTCGTTTTGTATCCATTAAATCTTCTCGGGTGACTAAAGGGCAGATGGCAGCTCATGCATATCTGTCTCCCGCTTCCAACTTTTCAGAGTTTATGGTGAACCAAGATAGCAGGTAGGTTAGCTGGCAAATGCACTTGTACGTTATCTGTGACATGTATGCACGAATATGTTTTTTTTTTTTTTTTTTTTTTTTCAATGTCTTAGTAGCATGAATAAAAAAGCAAAAAGGGGTAGTAGTTACAATTTAGTGAAGGTTAACTAGTTATGGCAGATGAAAAATTCTGCAATATTTATGCTTGATGAACTTCCAAAAAAGATCAGAAATTAGAAGCCAACTATTTATGATATATTTAGCTATTTATGTGTGTTTTTCAAGGCTCAAGCAAGTAGCTACATTACATCAACTGCTTGATCTCCTTCAAGCATGGGCAAGAAAGTGAATTCCAACTTTTAGAAATAATGTTAAAACTAGGAGGAAGTAATACCCACGGCAATTGAGTGTAAAATTGAGATGGAAGTGAGTAGGACATGATATGAGCACATTTTCTCTGTGTAGTGGACCCATAAATTGCACTTGTCTTTTTTTAACTGCTTCAACCAAAAGTTGATACACTTTGTTTTTTGTTTTTTTGTTTTTTTTAAGAAAATGCATCATCAGGTTGATTGTTAATGTTTTTTCTTCGCAACAATGGAAGGGGAAGGGGGAGGGGGAGGGGATGATTACACCAAATCAAAACACTGAAAAAGGAATGTACAACCCAACAATAAGTTCAATACAAGTTATACAACTAGATTAGGGTGAGTAAACATAAATTAAAAGGGAAAGAATGGACAACCCAACAATAAGCTCCAATACAACTAGATCGATGCGAGTAAATATAAATTAAAAGGGAATGTGCTAAGTGAATGACACGACCTTATAAATTTCTAACACAAACGTCAAGAAGATTGGTTGCCAGTCAAAACAATTTGAATTATGTGTCAGAAATAACACGAATTTCAAAACGTCCCTCAACCATTTTTGACCCCCTCATTAAGAAACTACAACAACCATCAAAAGAAAGTCGTCAAGGGGGAGGTTTGTCAACAAGGAGGAACGAATTCCATTTGTAAATGACTCCACTACTAGATAAAACTATATAAGAGCAAGGAGTTAGTTAAAACCCCACAAAAAACAACAATAACTACAACCCCCCCGGCCCCCCCCAAAAAAAAAAACAACATCAGTGGAGGAAGCAACGAGGGGATGGCGCTAGGAGAACACTAGCGAGTACGTGAAATCCACACGCCAGCATGTGGGGGTCACGTGGGAGACGCAAGGAGGCGTGGAGGACAACGGAAAGGCCAAGGAAGAAGATGGTGCGTCGAGCCGGTAGGCGAAACTAATAGAAAAATAAAGATTTGGCTGGAAAATGCCCCCTGAAGGGATCAAAGTGCAAGTAGAAAGCAAAGGCCGAAGGGGGTGGCGCAGCTCGGCAAAAGGGGTGAAGGGGCTAATGTTGCGATCCTTGAAAGAAGAGGAGCCAAAAAAAAAAAAAAAAAAGAACAGCGAAAGAGCAAAAAGAGATGACAAGAAAGGGGAGAAGGGAGGAAAAATGATCCATTCCTCCTCCCCTAGAACACCGCTAGAGGCGGTGAAAAACCTCACAAGGAGGAGGCAAGGCTTCTACTTTCTAGAGAGAAAGCTAACGCTAAAGTTGATGCATTTAATTAGAACGAGGGACAAGTAGAATTGAAGGCATTGTCAGCATTTCCAACGCCCGCCCAGAGCCATGAAGCATTTCTTTTTATGAGATAAAAGACCTTTGATGACTCAAGTACGAGAAATTCAATATTGCTTTACAAGTAAAGGCGAGGAGAGCTCCACATTCAATGACGAACAGCACACTAAAAGAAATGAAAAGACAAAAGATGGAAAGGGAGAGGAGATTATCAAACAAACAAGAATCATTGATGTTTCTAGCATCATCCTCTTAATACACACTTGATGAAACCGCGTTTAGCTCCCAAAAAATTAAAGGGGATACACATGCGCTTATTGATCTACTCAAGATTGATCTCCACAACAAACAGAAGAAGAATGCTCTCTAGACAAATTAACAGATTTGATAAACCTATCATGAACAGATGATGTCACCAGAAGTTGACAGGATGATTGCCCAATTTACCAGTCACATTATTACATTTAATGACATCATATCAGCACGCGACCACCACAGACGGCTTAAATCAGATCTTTGAATGTTTAGCAATCCTGAACCATTCAGTATGGAAGGATCCCGGCATGTCGGTCCTCTCATATGTATGACCTCCAAACTCCAAAGTAATCTCTTTGAGCTTGGACCAGATTTGCTGTGATATTAATCAAGAAGCTGAATGGCTCTCCCTTTTTCCATTCTGAGAAACATGGCTTAACTCCTCATTATAGAGCTTTCCAACTGATTTACGAACATCATAGGCCTCTGCTATCAGCTGCATATCACCGTATTCAATCCCATTGTTAACCATCTTAACAAAATTTCCTGATCCTCGTTTATCAATTTAATTAAGTAAACACAAAGGCCACTATCAGGAACTTGGGTGGCTCTTAAAAAGAATATCTTCATTGTACTTATAGGCCTCAAAGGAAACTCCAGGCATCAAAGACGGCCCATGACGAGATAAAGTAGATCCAGCTCAGCCATGGCTCTCCCCCTCCTTTCAGTATTCTCATACCGCTCATTACTACCATCAATGATACAGTCTCCTTTCTCCTTGTAAACTGATTGGGTTTTGATAGTTTGATAAACTGGAGACCCAGCCTTTACAAGCATGATTATGACACGAGGTTTTTGGATCGAACGAACAAAGGATTCAGGATCATGGAATCCATACAAGGGAAGGTTTCCTTCCTGTTCGGATCGTTCTAACTTTTGACGTGGTCCAATTATAAACAGAAACTGGAAATCACTTCTCTGCAATGTTGAGGGCTAGATTTTACCCCATGAAAGCAAGGCTAGCGAGGCCAATTCTGGTTAGGACAGCCATAAATTCTGTACAAGGTACCTGAGTGTTAGCGGAACAGACCTTATTGTACAACACAACATTGACGTTGACATAAAAATGAGAAACAAAGATACAAGAATATAAAAATATAACTTCTGAAAAATCATAAATGTAAGTCACCAAAACAAGTTGCCCTTATACTCTCTAATTAATAGTTATTAAAAGAAAAAATCTCAATTTCATAAATATCGAAGCTCGTAAATAATAAATATGGCCTTCAAGCAATTATGTCTAAGGAGGAGATAGATCTCTCTGCAATCGCAACAAAGTAAAATTTAAATATCATTATCTGTCCTTTTTTTTCTCTCTGTTTTGGCCAGGAAAGATTTGTAGCCAAGGCCTACCACAAAGAAAGCTTTCAGCACCAGGCCAATGCTATTTTTTTTTTTTTTAAGATAGTCAATATCAAAAAAAAGAACAACAAACAACTATCTTCCATAAGAAAATAGGTTCTTGCTGAGAACATTTATCAGATTCGGCACAAGAACGTGAAAGATCAAGGAGATGAGACTCAATTTTTAACCTTTTTATTCTTCTTTTTTTTATTCCTTCTTTCTCATTTTTTCTTTTGGCCAAGCAGGATTTGACACTAAAACATACACTAACCATCCTCATCCCACTACCACTTCATAATGCTTGAAGGAAACCAAACAAAACTTTTAAGCAAAGATCAACAAGCAAACTCAACACTTCAGGACTTTGTGATTCCCATTTAAACAAACAAAAACTAGTTCGATCGAATTCCAATACTTAAGAAGATCTTTTACACATATGAATGAACCTACATAGATTATAATGTAAGCTGTAAAGAAATAATCTAAATGCATAACATTAGCAAGAAGAACCTTATAAACAGTTTTGACCTCAAAAAGATTTTTTTTAGGGTGCTTCCAACATTGGCTATCATCACCCTCCCGACCCATTCTAGCATAGTACAAAAAGTTGAAGAAAAAGGAGACACAGTCCACCTCCCAATCATGCACCAACCTAGTGAAGTTAATGTCCCATTGAGTTGTATCATTACTAACACTCTTAAGGTCAGCCACCGTTGCATCCCTATTCCTAGCAAAACGGAATAACTCCGGAAAAGAATCCTTCAAAAGACGATCTATGCACCATATATCTTTACCACTGGACAACTACCTTTGACTAATTTAATATTTTTAGCTTTCATAATTTTCTTGATCTTTTTTTCTTTTTTCGGGTGTACCACTTCGCCCTTTTTTAATGAATTCCCGATTAAAAAAACAACCATTATAACATTGCATAGCATGATTGATATGAGTAAGGCTGGTGGTAATGCTTTAACATAACATAGCATATTTGATCATAATCTATCGTTAGGCAATATTGAAGTAGAATTTCGTTGCGTGTATATATTCCTTACGCGTAACTCTGCCTTTAGCTCCGACTATCCTTTCTCTTTTATAGGATATCGGTGACAAGGCAGATACAGTTTATCTCTTGTTTACTTATCAAAAAAAAAAAAAAAACCCATCAAACTGTGATTCTCATTATAGTCCATTATAGAGTAAAGGATCAACTTTCACATTTTCATATCGTAGACAGGAATATGACTCTAACAGAACAACTGCATGAGAAAACAGTGCAAAGTATTAACCCAAAAGGCAAGACGAGCAAAATTAAAAGGATAACGGATCTAGCTTTTTTTCTTTTTTCCTTTTTCGTCTTTAGCATATGTTTGTAATCCAACTCAACTAGTAAAACGAACAATAACTCGAACGAAGTCAATCAATTTACATAGGATTGAAATAACAAATATAGGCAAAATAAATGCAGAGAACATACCTGAAAAGGTTATGACAATGGAATTGCTTGAAAATGAGCTGAACCCAGAAAGATTCAGTATGTGGGTTTTGCAGAGCACCAAGAATTTGATCGTACTCTTTCACTGTCCTCTATATATAATTCATCATCGCTATTCCTGCTCACTTCTTTTACACAAGGGTGGTCAAATCTCATTGATCAAATTTGGCTTCGAGTTTGGGCTGGAAATGAATTCACCCACCATGCTGAGCTGTCCCAGTTGGACCACCAAGAAAATTGGCCCATTATATCCCTGTGAACCAACCAACCGTATCTTCCACCGGTCCATGACCACCACAAATTCCAACCAAATTCATACATATCAATATCACGCAAATAATTATAATACAACCGCCACGGTTGTCATTTCTCTTTAGCCCTTTGTAAATAAGGAACAATGCTTCTACGTGGCATAATCTCCACGCCTCTCCCGTCCTCTCTCCGCCTCAAAACCCCAGCCCGCCACAAAACCGTCGCCGTTTCAGCTCATACCTCAACCGACACCAAGACCACCAACTACTCCATCTCCGACCAAGCCCTGGAGTCCCGGGGCTTCATCCTCCGCCGCACGATCGACGACCTCAACCTCGACCACCTCAACACCGTGTTCGTGGCGGTCGGGTTCCCGAAGCGCGACCCGCAGAAGATAAAGCTCGCTCTCGAGCACACCGAGTCGCTGTTGTGGATCCAGTACAACAAGACGCAGAGGCCCGTGGCGTTTGCTAGGGCGACGGGTGACGGCGTCTTCAACGCGATCATATGGGACGTGGTGGTGGACCCCTCTTTCCAGGGGATTGGTTTAGGGAAGGCTGTGATGGAGAGGTTGTTAGATGAGCTGTCATCCAAAGGGATTTGTAATATTGCACTCTATTCGGAGCCCCGCGTTCTCGGGTTCTATAGGCCCTTGGGGTTTGTGGCGGATCCGGATGGGATCCGGGGAATGGTGTACTCCAGAAAACAGAAAAAAAGAAAATAGTAAATTGTTTTTTCGGTTGTATTTTCTTACCATCGCTAACACAATGTCATTACTTAGGGTGGGTGCGTTTAGGAATGCGATTTCGCAAAAATAATCTACGATTTTAAAAGACATCAAAACATGTAAGACACTTGACAATGCAATTTAAAAAACACTTAATCTAAAATAGGAAAAAAAAAATCTGCAATTTCTTTAAGCAGATTATGGGGTATTTATTTGAAAAAACACAAATTTAAACAAAATCATAATTTCGCATAACAAATATTTGATAAAAAAGTATTTTTTAATATATTTTACCAAACGCTATTGCAATTTTAAAAAGTAGCGATTTAAAAAACGCGATTTTTTAAAAACGTAATTTTTTAAATCTCACTTATTAAAACCACAATCCCAAATGGACCCTTAATTGTTTATCAGGATCATTTCAATTGAATTTTCTAATTGATTTTATTGAGGGACAATTTAAGTGCTCGAGACTTATTCGTGCAAAGATGCATAAGAATATTGAAGGGGAAATAGAAAAACCAGAGGCAGCAAAAACTCTAGCGAAAATCAAACTTTAGTAAGGAGAGAAGTGGTGCATTTTTGGTGTACATAAAGGCCAGTGGCCACATTAGGCCACTTGATGTCACTTCCATAACAGTGATAAATTCCAAAGAAACAAGAAGCTTCATTTTCGATCTTTTGCTTCAGTACCTACAGAAACATGTAAAACAATTGATCCAAGTTATCATTGCCCAAAATGTTCTGTGAAAAGCACTTAAATGATGGTTAAAACAGGTAAAAATCTACAGAGGATGTAACAAAAAGGAAAATTACATTTCCATTCAACTTAAACTCTGTGGTAGAATACATTTTTCACAGCAGAACAGTCAGAAATTATATATCAAGCCACAAAATCACAAGTACAAATAGGAATGGAAACATAAAGGTGAACAGCCTGAAAGGGATACCCACTAACTAGTGCTCATTAAGCAGTAAAAATCACTTTCTACCAAACCTGTTTGCAATCAACATACTAAAAACTATACTCTGAAAACAACTAACTATTAGAGCATGAGATGGCTAAACTTGTATTCTGTTTACATCCATCTTATAGATTCCGTAAGAAACGATATTTATATTTGGATTTCCCACATACACATCAGTTTAGACATCCTAAAATATTAGAAACTATTGCACTTATAGACACTCAAAAGTAGTTTGAGCAAGATTGCACTCAACATATGGCAACTGGAGTCCGCCACGTGGGAAGCATCCAAGGACCACCCCAAGGAGCCTCCCATAAAAAAGGGTACACATTCCCAAGTAAGCACATTCTACTTTCCTCATTCTCACACGTGCATGTTCTCCTCTCCTCTCCCCACTCTCTCTCCATTCAATTTTCTCTCAACAAGCATTTACAGACTAAAGCATTGGAGGTTCCCCATTGCCCCGCAGACCAGCGGTTTTCCGGTGACCTTTCTCCCTCATTTTGCAGGAGATCCATCGTCAGTTCGGCCATCCGAAAATTTGCTTCTACAGCTGGCACTGTATGTGGGAACAATGTTCCTCTTCTCTTCAAACGCTTGGGCTAAGCTTATGGGTCTCCTCTTCTCCCTCCTCATGTCAGAGTTGCCACACACTGCCTTTCCCGAGGGGCCATTGCCGAGTAGACACAACCTTGGCCAAGCCGAGCAGTACATTCCCGATAGCTGAGGACCAATGTCTGAGTGCCAAAATTCGAAGCTCGAGCAACACATTCTTGAGGACCAGATTCTGAGGTAAAAAAATATATATATATCCTCCAGACATTTGGCTAGCAATCATGGTTGCAAATTATGTTGCACTTTCTTGTACCACATGCCTATTGAAGTGGACGCCGCTGCCACCATAGCAGTCTCCAAGCACTTGGAATGTCTTTCAGCAAAACCCGAGCCACTCAGCTCAAGTAAACTTTCATTGTTCCTTTACTTTAAATAACATATATGCCACCAAAGCAGTCTCCAAGCACTTGGTATGTCTTTCAGCAAAACCCAAGCCACTCGACTCAAGTAAACTTTTATTGTTCCTTTACTCCTAATAACATATATTTTGCTTGCATACGCATTGGTCAGGCATGATTTTGTCCGATCGGCAGTCCCCATGCACAAGTGTTGGTCAAGCATAAATTGTCTGACCAGCAGCATCTATGCATGAGTGTTGATTCGGCATTGTCCAATTTCAGTACATATATTCTAACTGTTTAAAACGTTCTGAATTATTTGATGATTACGACCTGATCTACTGGAATGACCTGGACTAAAATCTAGCTATATTTGAGCTAACCAGCAGCACAACTGCTATACATTTCTTGTCTATTGTGAGCTTTGAGCTTCTACAAGAAACACCTAAAATTTCAAGCTCTCCTCAGCCACTAAGTAAATTGTTGGTCAGGATGCAACATGTCCAGACCCGCCAAGATTGCCAAAAGACCTTTCCTCGGGTCCACCCGACAAGGCACAACCTCCATCGCCATTGCTGGTTGGGATGCCACACATCTTGACCCGCCGAGATCTCCATTGCCATTGTTGGTTGAGATGTGTGACCTGCCAGGATCTCCAACGCCATTGTCGGTCGGGATGCCACACATCCTAACCCGCCAAAATCTCCATTGCCGTTGTCAGTTGGGATGCCACACATCCCAACCCACCAAGATCGCCAAAAGACCTTGCCTCGGGTACTCACTCGACAAGGCACAACTGACCTTGCCTCCAGGATCCACTCGACAAAGCATAATGATTCGACAAGTACCGAGCCACAAGGTCGAAGGGTTAAGACCTACGTAATGCGATGGGCACTTCAACACCCACAGTCTCAATTAGGCAACCGACGGCCAACACTCTTCACCCTTAGTATTGAAGGTTAAAGGTAACCTAATTGTAAGTACACACAAGATTTCCAAAGCCCGACCAGTTGGGCAAGTCGGCTGTGAGAATGGGGGTCACTGCCGGTACGATAGATGAGCCTCCACTCAAACACTCCACTACATGAAAACTAATTAGAGGGATACAACTATACAAGCCTACCACTTGACAAGTATTCATGAACCATATTTAAGATTTTTACTTGTTAAACCCAAAAATCAGGGATAATGACTCTCCCTCCCCGTAAACACTCTCTATTCAGTTTTTTGCCTCAAAAAGAGGCCACTAACTTAAGCATTGGAGCATCTCCCGTCCCTGCAGGCTAGCGGTTTTGGTGACTTTTTCTCTATTTTGCAAGTGGCCCGTCGTCCCTATTCCGACTGTTCAAAAATTTGCTCTAACAACTACCTCTTCTACTAATAATGGCACAATAAAGAAGAAAATAACATGATGTACCTTGAATTGGTTGATGGGTGGGATTAAGAGGCTTCCTTGGCATTGTGGAAGAAAGCAGCAGAGCAAAGAATGGAGGCAATGAACGCAAAAATACCCAGTCCAATCACCAAAGAAATACCTGCCACAATCAAGTCTAATATGCATTGCACACTCAAACCCATCATCTTCTTCTTCTTAATCTATCTTTCCGTTTACAGCTCTATGCATGTGATTTAGAAATGGAAACAATCTGGACGGGATCTTTCGGATTCAAGGTTCCGAAAGAACTCCGTGGAAGGGAATACGATCTCTCAAGGCCATTTATAAGGCTAGATGGCGAGACAGAGAGAGAGGGCGAGACAGAAGAGAGAATCAATCCCAACAGATAAGCATAGGCAGGGGAGCCGAAACTGTGTGTCTTGGGATTCTAAAAGTCTGATGATTCATGACGATGCTTCAATGACCGACTTTAGAGTAATGCTTTATCCTCCTAAAATTTTTTAATTTTTTTTAAAAATAACCATTAAATTTTAAATGAATTATATTTAAATTTTTATCAAATTATAATTTTAAAAGTTACATCAGTTTTAAAAGAATTTTAGAAAGATAAAAGATGGTACTTAGTATTACTTCCGACTTTATATCTATCTCTGCTTCTAGAGATAAAAAAAAGTGAAACATTGATTTTGAAATATATTTCTTTTAATTTTTACACCTTTTGTTAAGGAGCCAATTTTTAATTCTTATATTTTTTAAAATTATTTCTATGAGTAAATAAAAATAGTAATGTCGTGCATATACCATTGATGATCATTTTTAATTAGTCTAAAAGGTGTTATATATATATATATATTTTAATAAAAGGTGTTATATGAGTCCTATGGTAATTTTTTTTTAAAACAAAAAAAAAAAAATGCAAAAAGAATGAAAGCAAATATTTCTCCATTTACTATGCCAACTTCTCATGGGTCATTTGGAGACTCTTCCTGGCAAACTAGAGGGTCTCTCCAGTCTCCACTACTGTCGACTGAGTCAAGCTTATAATTCACCCCACCCACTTCCTCAACATTAGTTTTCCCATTTTTTCTAACTTTTTGCCTCCAATGCCCTGGATATTATCTGACACACTAGAAACAAGGTCGTTCATGAGATTGAGAACATCCATCCAGACCACAGTGAAAAGGCTATAATGTGAATTGATGTCTCTCATAGATAGGAAGGTGAGCCCTTGTATTATCAATATACATAACAGCTCTGAGCCAGGTTACAAAAATGACATGCTTTTGTGAATGTATCAAATGTTTCATTTGAAGGTAACTTCTGCTTGATCCTTTGAGGCCCTATTGCAAATACCACTAACCAGCTTCCATCATTAGCTAGGAAAGCAACATCACCAGTACAATAACATTTCTCTTTCACAAGTGAGCTAAACTCGGCAACTAACTTATCTTGTTGGATTCCCTCTTCAGAGTAGCATTTCTTCCCCCCTGCAAATTTGCAGAGGATATGCTTGTTTTATTATTAGAAATATCCACTTGTGATGAAGGAACTGAATTGTAAGCAGCTACACTTGCGAGTCTCGTAGTCAACATAGCAGCACCATTGTATAGGAAAACTTGGTAATTTTAGGTGACCCTTGTTTACTTGGTAACTCCTGTAAGAGTCCTTTAATATTTGAAAGGGTGGATGAAAGCAGGGTTTTAAGAGTTGAATTGGTGCACAAGTTCATCCGCCAAACTAAACGCCAATTGGGCTGATACCTGAAAGATAAAACATTGGCATTACTTGTTACTTACCACGCTATATTATGTCAAAGGGACACACAAGATGCAGAAAGGATAGCTTCTTTGAGAAAGCAGAAATCACCTGAGGTTGGCATTGGTGGTCTCCTTCTGATGGGCTCTAGTTCCTTAATGTCAACTACAACGGCATCAGATGTCAGAAAAGTCTTGGCTACAGATGCTGCATGCTCCAAACAACACCTAACTACCTGCTCCATATTTGATAGAAGGATAATTTTATCAGCTAAAGTTTCTCCTAGATATTGGTTAGTTCAAAGCCTAGACATTCTGGCTTAAACTGAAGTCATTATTTATGTGTTGTGGACTGAGCAATCAAATTTCAGTAAGCTATATCCCTTCTTGATGTTTTCTGCATGAAAATTTAGATAACATATGTCCAGATAATCTAATAGCTTTCTCAAGGGCAAAATATATCATGACATGGTAGTACCCCCGACGCTTACATGTCTATGTCATTAGGCTAGTGATATGTGCATCATCTGATAAAACCATTCAATGATGATACCTTTGATGGATCAATGATTCCAGCCTTCATCAAATCCTCATAACGGTCTCTTGCAGCATTGTATCCATAATTAATATTATCATTAGAAAGAACCTGCAAAATTTATTCGCCAGGGAAGTTTGATGGATTCAAGATCTACAACAATTGGCGGAATCAGTTCATAAACCTAAAACTTTTTTAATCTTACTTTGTGTATCAAAGAAAATAATGTTATTACGCACAGACCTTTTCTATAACCACATTGCCATTTACACCTGCATTTTTGGCTATCAGTCTCGCAGGATATCTCAAAGCTCTTTTGAATATCTCAGCTCCAATCTGCGGTGCATTTGTATATATGACATCACAATCTTTATGTACGGTAAATGGAAACTAATTGCACCAGAACAAGAACATGCTCATTTAAAAGGACATACAAATACAATTGATTACCAATATTGCAATGAACTTTAGCCGCCTCCAAATAGAAAGGCCGCTGATTAAGATATTTAATTTAGAAGGAAAAGGAAAGGAAAATGTTTTATCAGATTTAAATAAATGAGGTAACACCTTCTGTTCTTCATTGTCCAAGCCTTGTTTGATACCATCTACCGTTGTAGATAGCCTCAAAAGGGTACATCCCCCTCCAACTACAACACCTTCCTCAATTGCTGCCTGTAATGTGCCAAGTTAGAAGCTTACTTGATGATTGACGGACCAACTTCTATTGAGATATGTTAAAGTGTTGACAACAATTCCTACAGGCTTAAACTTTTAAGATAAGTGGTGATTTAACATTGTATCAGAGCCAAAGGTCATGAGTTCGAACCCGAACCCTGACTCTACAATGTACCCCCCATTTAAATTAGATATTTCACATGTTGAGTCCCCCCTAATAGATGGGAGTTTAAGCCCACACATGAGAGAAAGTGTTAAAGTATTGATTAAATGATTAAATTTATCACTTCCTATAAGCTTAAACTTTTGAGATAAGTGATGATTTAACAAGATCAAGGAAGAAATTAGCTACCTTTGTCGCATTCAAAGCATCTTCAATCCTGAGTTGTTTATCCTTCAACTCAACTTGCGTTTGTGCTCCTACCTAGGATTCAATTGGTAAGACTAAATGTATTAGCTTCAAAGGAAGTCAAAGCCTCCAGACTCCCCAATTCTCAAGATGCTGACTGAAATATATTTTAGATTACCTGAAGAATGGCAATTCCCGCTGACAGCCTAGCTATTCTCTCATTCAGTATCTTTTTTTGAAAATTTTCTTCAGTGTTCTGCAAAACAAGAAACAATTGCATTTGGTACTCTGGAGAATGCTAACAATGTATAATTCCTTCTACACATCAGCAGTGCACTAGTGTGCATGTGTGGTCATTTAATCTTGCGATTGACACTGCAGTACGAACTTCAAGCAGAAAGTACACCACTGCAACTAGAGACAATAGTTGCACCTCAACAAGCCTCCGGATTTGAGAAACCCTCTCTTCAACAGCTTTGCGAGTGCTCCCATCTGTAACTATTAATGTTGAACCCTTGGTTATCACAACCTTTATAGCGGAGCCCAATACTTCCTTGCCAGCCTTTTCAAGGCTCAACCCCATCTCATCTCTGATTACAGTGCCTGCATAATTATTAAGATCCACACATGCAAGAGCATGAAGAATTTTAAAGAAGCAAAATGTTAAAGGGACAAAAGAACAAACTCGGCTCAACTCTAAAAGTCTTACTCCCAACTACTCAAGTACGGATACATGAATCTTTTTGTCATTCAATCCTATCTAAGATCACATTCATTTTTCTAAGGATTTGGATTAGGAGATGTGACTTTAAGTTTAATCTTTTTCTGTCATTCAATCCAATCTAAGGATTTTCATTATGGGCTTGGGATTCACCATGTAAGTATACTCAAGAAGGATCAAAGAGAACAATAGGAAACTAAATTTTATACATCAAATTTCTATGAAATTGTATTGTTTAATATCATATAAAGGATCTTTGAAGATCAAAATCAACTTCATTAGCAGACCTTGAATACTACAATAGGCTGGGGTGGATGTAGGGAAAGGTATTGATCTTCCACTGTGACTTCTGGTCTATTAATCATCTCAAGCACAAGTCTTTAACTGTAATTGACAGTGTATCTAATTTTTTAACTGAAGGTGTATTAGATCTTAGATCTTTATTGTGCCTATAAGCACTCTATGTCTGCCAGCAACAAACGCATGTAAAATTGTACAACAAAAATCTGCAGTTTTCATTTGCAATAGCTGCCTGCCCGGCTGCCCCCAAAAGGATTTTAACTTTTTTTGGGTGCCAAAGTATAAAAAGCTAACTAAAAGACTAGCATTAACCAAAAGATTGATTCAGTGTTGTTCATTTTTTTTTTTTTCCATTTTATTCCTATACTCTCATTTCTCATTATTATTATTGTTGCTGCTATTAGTATTACACTACTACTACCTCAAAAGCTATTGAGTCCACTCCGAATGATGGATTTAAACCTCAAAAGCTACTGAAATCAGCGTATTAATATGTGGTGCTGCGACAAACCCTAAGTGGATAGGCAAATGATTGGTAACTAGAAACCCAATAAGGTTACAGTTACATTTTTTGCATCCAATTAAAGGAAATTGATATTTCAAGTCATTGTAAGTGACACATAAGCATTTTGAAAATGGACGCTATGATATCTAAGTTTCAGTACTTCATCCATTACCTCCAGTCAAGATGGCGATGTCATCTAAGTAGTGGCTCTTGCGCTCACCAAAGGCAGGAGCCTTGATAGCAGCTGCCTTCAGCACACCCCTCAGTTTATTTCTAATTACTGGAGCCAGAGCTTCCTGCTCTATACCCTCTGCAACTATCACAATGGGATACTTCTCTTTAACTGCACTGTCCAATATTTTAAACATCTCCTTTGGGTTTGTGATTTTTCTGTCGACCAAAAGTAACTGCAACCAAAAAAATTCACACCCTCTAATTACTTCATGGGAGAGCATGCCAGACTATGCAAATCATACAAATCCTACCTTGCAATTATGAAACTCAATTGTCATCTTTTGTCGATCAGTTACAAAGTAAGGAGACAAATATCCACGATCAAATTGCATTCCTTCTACAATCTGTAGACTGTTCTCGGTACACTTCCCTTTTTCAATAGTCACTACACCCTTCCTTCCCACTTGACGAAGAGCATCAGCAATCATGTTTCCCACAATATAATCATTCCCTGCACTAACTGCAGCAACATCTACAAGCTCATGATCTTCAACCTGCAACATGTGAGGTGTATTGCAGTTTGATTCAGCAAAAATGAGATAATAAACTACTACTTTCAAAAACGGAGTTAAGAAAGATAAACTTGGTTACCTCTCTGGACATTAATTTGAGTTCAGACACAAGGGCCTTTGCAGTCTTCTCAATGCCACGAGCAATTTGAACAGGATTCCTACCAGCGGCAATAATCTAGAAAAAGCGTATATTCTTAGAACAAAATATTGGAAGCACCTAATATAAGTTCCTAATAACCTATTCAAATAAAGGAAACACCATATGAGCCATGTACTTGACAAGCCCTCCCTATGTGAGTTTTCAGAGACAGCTAGGTGGCAAGGCCTTATTGGTAAGGAACCTGGGGTCAAAAGGCGAGAGAATCACGCATTTGATCAAACATGCTACCAATCAGTTTTTACCTCTTAGTTTAGTGTGTGCTTCTGGAGGAGCAAGCATGCAAGAAGGAAGTTTAAGCTTGATGCTTTATTGGCAAGGCTTTTTCAATGGCATAAAGCCCTATCTTCTATTGCCTAGTCTTTTAGGAAGCCCTGCTTTTTAACTATAGGCTAGCATTTTAGGAAACCCTGCATCTCTTAACAAACACTTCTTTTGTAGTAATGCAATAGAGAGGATACTCATGTACAGCATCAAATTCATACCTTCACACCCTCAGCAATTAGACCCTGAGCAAGAATGATTGAAGTAGTGGAACCGTCGCCAGCAAGGTCATTTGTTCTGGCACCAGCCTGTCTTACCAATTTAACTCCCACATTCTCCAAAGGGTCCTCCAATTCAATCTAAATCAAACAATAATACATAGCCAGTTAAGAGGAAAGTTCTTGATGAGAGAAATAGTGAAATGAACAATTAGATTTTTCCTTCTTTAATTGATGCTACTTGAATAATTATATTTTCATTTTGCTAATGCTGTTACTACTATCCTCATGCTCACCAATTGTATCCAAAATTTGAACTAACACTACCTAAATTTCCAGCCTACATTTTTTTACAGATTTCACCGAACGCTTCAACTGCGTTTAAAAGAACGGTAGAAGGGCAAGGGACAGAATGCAATACCTCTTTGAGAACAGTTTCGCCGTCGTTTACAATTTTTGGGGGTCCATACTTGTTCTGCAATACCACATTTCTTCCCTTTGGACCCAAAGTCACCCCAAGCAGCTCGGCGACCATGTCCACCCCTGCCTGCACCACCACCAACCAACCCGACCGTTCAAAAACTTGCAAGCAAAACAAAGTTATGGATGTTAAAGAACCAGGGCCCCTGAACTGTAACCTGAAGCTTCTTAGTTGTTGAACCATCGTGGTTGAAGTAAAGCTCTTTGGCCATGCCTCTCGGTTTTAACATGGAGGGCGAAGAAGGCCTTTTGGGTAGTATTGGGTTAGTGAAATAAATCGCAGAGATGGGGGTTGGAGTACATGCCATGGCTTGGTTCAGTTTGGCGCTCTGGTTGGAGTAACATATATCTTGAAATATCGTTTCGAGGATAAGAGAGACAGAGACACAGAGAGAGAGAGAGGGAAAAATCTAAGAACATGTTTTGGCGCTAATATGATTGTCTACGACACCGTTTTATTGCAAATTCCTATAGATCAACATGCCTGCTACCGGTTACACCTTTTTTACTTTTTTCTAATTCTCAATGACTAATACGACGTCGTTCTGATGGTTAATGGCAGCCATATAAACACACAATGGATGGAAGGATAAGATTGCAAATATTTTAAAAATATAAGAACTAAATTGCTCAAAGCAGAAGTATTAAGATGAAATTAATAATAACCCAAAATGTTTAGTAATCCACATCAGCCCCAATGTGAAATGAAATGTAGCATGTAACAGAACACTATACACGTCTTCGGGCCAACATTGCAAAACGGTCAAGAAGCCTCGAGAATAACATATCTATACGAATGAAGTACGATGTTTAAATGATGATTGATTATTAATTAATTTGAACAAAAAAAATTATAAAAATGTTTTACATTTAAGCTTTATTTCAAGAGTACATTTTTGGTGATCCAATACATGTTAACCTCTTTTATGTTTATGACCTTCAAATGCCCATATGTCTTCATAACTTGATGATCTACATGTGGCCTAATAAATTGGCTCGGGTCTGCCTCTGCCATGGATATGTTACATTGAAAAGTCCAAAATGGGATGGGTCTGAGACAGTAACAAAATTAAATGTGACTTTTTGCACGGATACTATATGCTATCTGGGCTTCAAGTTTCACCATTTTAAGACCACCTTGACCATGTTATGAAATTTACGTTTGAAGAAACCTCATGGACATGGTTGTCTATTTTTTCTTTTTTCAGCTTCATGTTTAATTATATACGAGTTGACTGTGGATTGCTGCTACTTATTGCTATGCCATAAGAGGTGCTAGTGCTATCTTAAGTGTTAGAATTCAGTCCATGCAAAAAAAAAAAAAAAAAGTGTTAGAATTCAGTGGATTTTCAACCATATTAATTATTTATATCAAATATTATAATCTTCAGAATTTTCTTTACCTTTCCTAACACATCTCACATCAGCACCAATAGCATATATTTAAGTTGTTGCTCGTAGTTGGATCTTGGGTTGGGCAGATCGGTATACACTTGGTGTGTACCAGTCTGCTCGTCCCTTCTACTGATGATACGCTCCTGGTCTTAATTGATCAGGTCGTGCCTCCAGTGCTGTTACTTTGAAAAAATTAGAGTGCTCAAAGCAAGCCTACGCTTTGATACCATGAAGAAATTTATAAACCTAACTCATCTTATAAAATCGGTTCTATAGAAGATGGTTGCTCATTCCTTATAAACATGCTAAAAGTTGTCCACACACAATGCGTGATTATTCCTCAACAGCCCATTTTACCATATTGTACCACAATTATAAATAAACACTTTTTTATTGTAGACGTAGGTATCTAAAATCAAACAATCTCAATAAAATAGAGTCAACATGATAGACAAAAATCGATGGCATATTCCGAAGCGGGTGGAATGGCGTCAATAAGTCTTACGGCATATACTAATTAAACGGATCATACATTTTAAGAGTCTAAAGTAATTGTAAGAAGGAGAGAAGGACGCATACTCATATAGAAATTGAAAAAATTAGTGACCCTCCAAATTTAGGTCCAGTGAAGAAAGACACGACAAAAAAAGGAATAGTAGAGACAGGGGATTAGCACCATAAGCGTAATTTTCATGCTCACGCCAAGTTGGGACACTCTGTGCTCAGTACATGAATGCTTCCATCAGCATTAATGATATAATGGAAGCATGATGTTACAGCGATCAAGAATTTTGAAAGATATTTGTTTGACTTTGATTGAAACAAAATCCCGTTTGTCAAATGCAATGGAATTCGCTCTGGGCAGGGTATATGATCAAGACTACCCCGTCAACAATATAATCATGATGTCACTTGCATCATTGAAGTAATTATGATTCAAATAATGTTTATCCTTTTTATTTGATTTCTTCTCATTATATTGCTTCCGCAGAAACTAGATAGAGTAATTTAAATATCCAAAAATATACTACATGTCCGGAGAGACCCACACACGTACATGCGCATGAAAGGGAAAAAGGGTGAGGGGGAGGCATGGTGGGGACTTTGCTGATGCAGAAGCATATGGGTACTGTTCTAGAACACCTGAAACTGTAGGGGCTCTACATGGCATGATCGAAGTTGGGGGAGAACAGTAGGTTGGCTGAAGCAGGGTCAGGCGGGCAGTGATGACAATGTCCTCACAAAAAGCTAAAAACAGATAGCTTTTGGGTGTTTTTAGTGGATAGCCTTTTCAAATGTTCTGCTTGTTATAGTAGTTTTTTGAATGATGAGCCACTAACACCAGCACCTCCACCACCATTTGTCCTGTTGGCCCTCTTATTCTTATGCAACATAAACTGCCCATGGGGCCGAGTTTCAGCGTGACTCAAGCTTATTCCCACATGGGTCGCCCACGATCTGCTTGTTCTTCCTCCCTAGTGAAGGGAAAAAAAAAAAAAAAATTGTTGCTGCTTTAATATAGTATGGATATTGACGATTGGGTATTGCCCAATAGCTTTTTTCTTTTTAATTTTTTTATCCTCTGTGCTAGCTGTTTCATATTCCTTCCCTGATTCGTAATTAAATCAATTATTCAGTCTTTGATATGGTTCAGATGTACACAAAAAAAAAAAAAAAAAAGAAAAAGAACAAAAAAAAAAAGGGAAAAAAGTCTCATTTTCAGGGATTATGCTCAACCTGCATGAGATATATGCGGCGAGAAGAGCTACAACAGTTGTATTAAAGTATTGATTATAACGTAAATGTTAGGGAATTAACCATGTTCAGACAAAGTGGTCCAAAGAAGTTGTTATTGGAAGGTCTATTTTCGCACACAAACACATGACATGAGAAACATAGACTGGTTATTATGGAAAAAAAAAAAAAGAGCCCCCCCCCCATGACATATCTTAATGAAGCAAGTCTACAGAATTAGAGATGGATTGGTTTGAGGATTCAGCTCTGAGATGAGCAGCGTTGCAAGGGACGACCTCTTCCAAATCTCTGAAAGTAGGAGTAGTGTAAGGACTGCCGATTTGCAGGTTTGTAAGCATTTCGCGAAGATCAGAAGCTTCTTCCTTGAGTCTTGCATTCTCCTGAAGAACCCTGTCATAGCACTCAGTTACATGAGTCACCTTGTCTATCAGATTGCGGTTCTCTGTTCGAAGCCTGAGCACCTGCGACCAGAGTTCATCAAGGTGCTTTTGTTTCCTCATCCGTGATCTGCGAGCAGATTCTCTGTTAGAAATCATTCTCCTCTGCTTCCTTTCATCGATGATGCTGAGTTGGTGCTCCTCAGCTTCATCAGAAGTGCTGGAGTTGTTGCTCATACTGCAGTACTGTGAAGAGAAGTGGGAGTTGGGTAAGTTGGTTAAGAATCTATTGAAGTAAAAGTCTGGTGTGTTGCTCTGCATCATGCCAAAGTTAGCGGGAATTGGAATCTGGGTTCCTGTGATCTCAGCTGGAAGCATGCTTCAATCTTCGATCGAAGATGATGATGATGATGATGATATGCTTCTTCTTCAAGGGTTGTGTGTGTTTGAGATTGTGTTGAAGAGGGTAGGGAAGGAGAGCATGAGGAATGCAGGGGATTTATAGGAGGGAAAAGACTAGAGAAGTGGGCCAGTTTGATCAACAGTGTAACAGTGTCAGGGGATGCCGCTGCAGATGTCTATCTAATTTTAATGTATCATGCATGAGATGTTTTACTTATGCGTTTGTTTTATAAACCACTTTAGTCTTTACATCATCATCAATTCATCATATGTATGTATGCAAGTAATGAGTTCAGTCAGCATGCATCTATAGACATCTAATATATTTGGATAATCATTTGGCATTACATCAATCCTTACAAATCTCTCTCTCAAAAAAAAAAAAAAAAAAAAAAAGGAAAAAGAAAAAGAAAAAAAGGTACAATGCTTACGAGAGAGAGAAGTTGTGATGTGGGGTTGCAATAATTTAGGTAAGGAACGTTTGGAAATTCATATAATTAAAGAAATGGTGTTAGGTCAATTCCAGGAGAGCCAATTTTGAGAAGCATATTAGAACTTCAGAACTCTTAAGAGCCAATAACGCCGCCTGGCCCTGATTGATGACGCAACGAGAACCAGCTAAAAAGGTAAACTATTAAATAGTATTTTCCTTTGATTTTTTTTTTTCTAATTAAAAAGGTGAGAAGGGGCGACCAGTGTAGTTTCCTCTCTTGAGCGTTACCATCGGAGCTCCCACCAGTTGTGGAATGTCCGTTTTGAGCTATAGCTCTGCCTGGGAAGGCGAGCCCGTCACCACAACCCCACAAAGGTGTGAGCCAGTAGAGTCCCTTCAAAGTAGCATCTGATTCACGCATCTACTACCGCAAATGGTTTCGAACACGCGACCACTAGGATGAAATGAATTCTTCTACCAACTCAACTACCACCCTTGTGGTTAGTATTTTCCTTTGATGATCCCCTTTTTATACAGTTTTGATGACTCACAAAAGCACTTCATTTTTGTATTTTAGGAACCAGCAGGGAGGGATTCAATTGTCTGCAATTGTCTCATTCTTGTATGAAGCTTGTAAATTTGTAATAGTTTGAGCTGAGCTTGGCAATATTGATTTGTTTTAAACACAAAACAATGTTGCAAATCGGCTAGCTTCGATCTCCTTGATTCAGGCCCACAAGCAATATATATTATGAAAGACAAAAGACAAAAGACAAAAGACAAACCCTAAACTAAAATTAAAGAGGACTAGATCAAAAAAGTCTATGGGCAAATCCCAGAGGCAGCAACTTGCAAGCGCAAACGTTTATTCTTTATAGTTTATCAACTGTGTTCAACTAATATTCCATCCCAATCTTGCTTGTTTTTCAATTATAAATACGCAGTAATTGGGTGATTCCCCACTTCAGAAACTTCCAGTCGACCTTCTAATTCTAAAGAAAAATCGGATAAGATTCCATAAATTCGTGTTGGGAATTAGTGTGGAATATGTGTGGTTCCATGGTGGTGCTTCCCTTTATGTATGTTTTGCCCACTCTACTCTATATGGCCAGGCAGTCGTCATCTTAGGCTAAGTTAATTCATTAATAGGATAACATGATCAGTTTTTGGTGATTAACTTTTTATTTTCCTGAATTAGAAAAGCAATCCTTCTAATTAGTTATTAAAATTTTCAAGGGACATCCTCATTGCCATTGCCCTAACTTTTTATATTTACTAGGTCGGGTGATGGGTAACTTTTATGATAAACCCCTATTATTTTATAAAAATGGGTGTTATGTTGTTGTAGTTTATATTTTAGCGATTGATTTAATAAGTGTTACGTTAATTTATAAATGTACGAGAATTGTCACATGACGATTCACATTTTAATAAATGGCATGATAAGTGTGCTTGAACTATCACTTCAATTTATAAAAAGATTATATATAATAAAGGCTAAAACACTTACGAACTAATAGCACTCATTACCGCCTCTAATTTGAGAGATTATGATTATCTCCAATTTATTTGAACGAGAGAATAGACATAATTATTAAAAAAAAAAAAATGTAAAATGATAATTATGCCCTTGTAATATAAAGGACTAGATGCTCTCGTCCCTTTTGAACTGAGGAGGATCATTTTGCGAACTTGAGAGGTGGCTGGGGGGCAATTTCATAAATGCCATTAAGATGATTCTGATACTTTGAAATGGTGATAGAGTAGAATGTGAAAATGCAAAAGATAAAAGGAAAGCAAACGGTAGTGGAACTCGCTTTTGCTTTAACAATTCTGATTAGAAGAAAAAAGAGAGAAAGTACAGGAAAAATTGGTCTTACTAGAGTTCTTCTCACATCTAATCAGTGAAGATTAACTTATAAATACTAAATAGCACCGAGTACAATTATCAAATAACATTCCTTGCTTTTCGAGAGCATTCTTGGTTCCAACCTGTCATATCAAATACATATAAAATAAATCAAATATAAATAATTAATAGATGAGCCATGTCAAGAACTCCCTATAATTATTTTTGAGGAATTTTATTCAACCAGGAAAAGCCAATGCCATCTATTATACCAGCTTAATCTATATAGGGTTCAAAGTCCAAATTTACAAGGAAACCCAAATTAATCAAGAAGGAAATAAAAATAGGGCTCATAAAATGTTACTAGGAAAATAAATAATATAATGGTGCATCTAAAAAAAAACAGATCCTCTCAAGGTTGGAAGTCTGTATTCCCATGTAGGCAGACAAAAATTAGCTATAAATTAGTTTGTTGTATATTCAAGTGTATGCGGTCGAAAGAAAGAGAGAAAGTGAGACGAGAATTTTAAGGTGGTTCAACATTACATGCCTACCTCCACTACGAGGGAAGAGCCCAATAGTAGTGGACATAGTCACGTGACTCACGTAGCGCATAACATTCAATTCAAAATGATTTGATTACAATCAATCCTTAAAGGTCAATATTCTATATATAAGGACCACGGCTAACAATTAATCAAACATGATCACCAGTTTGACAGATTAAAAAGGATTTGATTACAATCAAACCTGACAACATGATCTCGACCTATGATGAACATCGGTGGGTCCCGGGAGATTAGAGAATACCATAGGAGGCACCCTTGACCATGTACAAACTCATAGTGGCTCATACCAGTTGAGTTGTAGATAGTATTATTGTACCACGACTTTGGCCACAGAAGCCATTTGGTCCACCCTTAATAAGTCGCAAATATATATACACCTTTATATCTAAAGCTTCCTGAATTAGTCAATTGGAAAAGACACGATTTGCAAAAAGTAATCATACAATGCGGGCGAAAAACATGAAATTATACGACCTATAATAATTGAGATAGGCCACATTTAGTTGGGTACAGTAGATGGAGCGTGTCTACCATGTTGTATTACATATTTGAAGGTTAATATGGCAAGCCATACTTAATTCAGACAAAAAATACTCATATAAAATGTACGATAATTAAAAAGAAAAAGAAAGTACTGAAAAAATTATCCAGTGATAAAATCATTGCGGTTTTATTTTTATCAAATGATTTTCTAAGGTTTAAAAGTTATTAAATAACTCTCCTCGTTTCCCTTCCGTTAAATTTTTAATGGTGTTGTATGACACATGGCTATTAGGCCACGTCATGTCCAATAAAAAAAAGATACGTATCAAGACCATCTAATCAGTTAGCTTACATTAGCCACATGTCACACTAGATTACTTGTCACGTTAGCCCATATTTTTTAAAAATGTACACATCACTACATCAGTAGGAATCGAGAAAAAAAAAAAAAAAAGACTCTTGAGGCGGCAGTGTAACCACCTCTCTGAGCAAGGTTTTGAAGTCGTGGTTGAGAGACAACAAAGAGAATATTGCAAAGGGTTTGAGTAGAAACGTGATTGATGTCAATGACGCATTCAAATGCTTCAACATGTTGTAGCAGACGCTCAAGTGCATCGTTACAAACTTGGTTGTCAAGGACGTGATGTAGTCACTGGAAAAGGCAGTGTAGGAGGGCGTTGGGCGTAGAGTTCTTCTACTGTGCCACTGCCGCGAAGGTACACATTTCATAGTTGCAGGCGTAAGTGGCCAACATGGCCGCAAGAACGGATTTCGCATTACAACCATGATGTAGAGGCCACCCACATGCCACCCCCCTTTAGGATGACATGGCAAATTAGTGTGGCCATGTTTGATGTAAGCTAGCCAAATGGATGGTCTGAACACGTCTTATTTTTATTGGATATGATGTGACATGATTGCTACTTGTCACTTAGATGGAGTTACCTGATAACAGTGCGAACGTTAGAGAGTAATTTGATAACTTTTAAACCTTAAAAATCAATTTTAATAAAAGATGAAATATAAGGGTAAATAAAAATTATCAGTAGATTGACCACACCCTATATTCAGTTCGGATATGCTTTGAAGAATGCTGGTGCTCTTTATGATCAAACGCACTCTTGTCATGGATATTTGATTGAAGGGAAAAGCATAGGAGATACATGTATAGCTACTATAATCACGATTTCACAAGTTTGTATTTGAATTTGATGGCCTTGGGAATTAACTTTGTCCGCCAAACTCCATACACATGCTCTTATCTACCCCTATTTTTGGCATTGTTGAGGCCCAGTGGCAGAGACAGGAGTGAGGGGAAGCAGTAGGAGCACCCCCTATATTAAATATGCTGCCTAAAAGGAAGAGCAACACAAATTGCTCCCTCACAATTGGTAATAACTTACCGACAGAGTTTTTCTTTAAATTGGGTTAGAATAACTTTTTTTAACTCGGTCTTTAAAAATAACTTGTATCTATTTTTTTTATTAACATGAGAGATGCACATGAGTTTTTAATATTATTTATTCCAACTTTGTCTCTACTATTAAAAAATAAGTGCATTTCATATGTTTAAATGACACATATCATTTTTGTAGACTGAGTTAGAAAAAGTTTCTCTAACTTAGTTTGATGGAAAACTCCGTCCATAACTTTATAACGTGGTTTAACTTTTTTGAGAATTAGAAATAGCGGGATCCTTTTTAATTATTGAAAAATCGATTAAAAAAAAAAAAATTATATATTTTGACAGTTGATCTTCACCGACCAAATCATACGTACGTCAAAAGCTTCTCTTTGTACGGTCCTATTTTTATCAATTTGATTTATTCCCTTTTTCACAACCTTTTTTTTGTCCTTGTAAGTCTGTATAATGCCCTTTAAGAAAAGAAGAAAAAGACAATGGCAGTTTCACAATGTAAAAACAAGTCGATTTTTAGCAACAACAATGTTATTTCATAGAAAACCTTTTGAGATTTTTATATCACTACTCTAGTAAGAATTAATCATTTATTTGAAAATTATTAAAAATCCCTTCATCTTCTTTTTTGGTAAGAGAGCCATTGCCGAGCGAAGTTTCTATCCATTACTTTGCCACACTCACTCGAGCAACTATCAAGTGTTTGTATTGCTCGCTCGAGTGACTGTCGAACATAATTTTTGTCATTGTCTTTAAGACTTTTGCATATTGGAATGAGATCCTCTAAAATTCTTTTTAAATTGAAGATTTTTAAATTCATAAATCTTAGTTATTCATCTCATCTAAGCGTTTAAAATAAGCCATATGAAATAAATTATGGTAACTTCCGTATTTAATGAGATGGATGAGGGTAGATTGCTCATTAATCTATAAAACATGGCATAATCCATCAAATCTTGGCCGTGTTCTAGGTAGCCAGGTAGGATTGAATCTAAAAAAAAATTAATGAGATGAGTTAAGTGGCTGGTGGCAATCCAAATATGAGTCGAGAAATGAAGCCGCCGGTATACATCACAATCACTTGGCCTGCTTTATCAAATGCCTTGGGAAAAACCAAACCACGAATTGGCACACCCCTGTTCAATTACGACATGCATTGAGGAGCATATAGACTATTCATGATGAATCATTGGAAAACTTGGTCCTCTGCCAGCCACATATCATACCCATTACAATAAAAAAAGGGAAAAGAAAGAGAAGAAAAGGAGAAGGAAAAGAAGGGATCGAATGAACATGGTGGTTTGATTAATTAACAGGCAACTGGAGGGGTCCTACAAAGGAGAGAAAAACAAGAGGAAAAGATATGATGCACGGCTGTACACTTATTGGTGTACTTGCTATATTGTTTAGCCTAAATGTAGGTCTAGATAAAACGCAGACACAGACACAGGAGATGGGGGGCAGCATAAAGGAGCCTCCTGTGCTGGGTACGGAGGGTGACTTGATTGAACGCCTTCAAACCTCAGTGGACGGCAACTTCCGGTCGCTACTGTGTCATGCCGAGTGACCAGCCCTCCACCCATTTGCACCCCCCATCTACTCAACTCCAAAAAAGCCAACCCACCGCGCCCGCTCTCTCTCACACACGTGTGCTAAGTCCTTATTTGGTTTGCGAAATGAGAATAACTTCAATATGGTCGGTGTACAAAATTTCTGTTTTGTGTGCACCATTCAGTAGCTGACACATTAACTTATTATACAAACTTAAAATGAAAACAGAATATCAAAATAATTCTTCTTTTCTTAGTTAAAAATAAATAAAAATTAGAAAGGTGGCCTTAGAAGAGCAGCAACAGCACATAAGGTGGCGGGGTTGGCCGTGCGCCACCCCCAAATCTGGTGAGCCACCCCTAGAACATTGGGGTGGCCGCACGCCAACCCAGGGTGGCCTGGGTGCCACCCCATGGTCTAGGGGTGGCTCGCCAACCGCCCCCAGCCAGATTTGGGTGGCTAGTGGCCACCCCGTGGTCTAGGAGCCACCCCATAGGCCGGGGGTGGATGGCGCCACCACCATGTGTCTGGCGAAGAGAGAGACGGAGGCGGTGTATGGAGGCGGCGTTGGTAGCAGGTGGAGGAGTCCGGTGGCTCAAATGGTGTGAGTGAAATAATCCAGTATTTTGCTTACATATATTTTTTTTGCAATTTACTTTTAATAATGATGTGTCAAACTCTAAGTAGATTGCACAAAACCCTTATTTTATGCAACGTTCACACCAAAGACAATCTATTGCGAAATAGATCATTTGACTAGAGTAACAATGCTCACCAAACAGAGCGGGATTGCCGCAGTGCATGACAAATTAATTGCTGGAGCCTGGAAGTACCATCCGTTGGAGTTGTTGTCATGGATATATATATATATATAGTGGAACTATAACTTATTAACTATACAATACAATATAATATATGTATTCATCATATTAATATGGTTTTGTACTATTTTTTTTTTTAAAGAAAGATATATTATATTTTAATCATAACAAATTAAAATTAAAATGCTGAATTATCAACTTTCATTAAATCATTATATTTTACTATACATATGTATATAAATCGATCGTCAGATCAAAGAACAAAACAAGTGATCCAAGAAAGAGACAGAAAAATTAAAAAAAAATTCTCTACTTTTTTCTCTATAAGAATCGATCCCAGATATATATTTATAATAATTACTGGACCAATTACTTATAATTATCAGTTTTGTCATTCCACGTGTCAGAACTAGACACAGTCTCTTGAAAATTCCATGAGACCTGCCTCATCATCTGTTTTCAAGCCCCTTTTAGGTTTCCCCATCATGGGCTTCCAATTTTTATTTTGGTTATACCATCGATCTCCTGTACCATAAATGCATTGTCTCCACTTTCCCACCCCCACTAACAACCCACACCCCCCACCTTTTTCTTTCTTCCTCCTCCAAATTCCTTCGTCTGTGATTGGTTCAAACAGGATAAGCTCATCATCTTCATCACCATCACCATCACCATCACCCTCTTCTTCTGCATCTTTTCTCTTCTCCTTAACAATTCAAATCAAATCAAATCCCTTCTTTGTTTTCCTATTAATATATTCTCCAAATCTTCTCCAGGCAATTGTTGTCGTGTCGTCTGTGTTTGTGCCTTCTGGGTCGTCTTATAATACTACTGGTGGGTTGGTGCATATCTCTCTTTCTTCCTGCTTACGTTAATTAATTAGGTTTTGTTTATAGTGCTAGCCCACTATTTTTACATGCCAAGTGTCAAGCTGCAGGGGTCTCCATGAGTAATCATAGCAGCCGTTGGTTGCTGATAGGATATTTCAAAATATATGGTCAGAAACCAGAATCATATGCTTCCTAGTACAAATCCCAAAAGCTACAGTTCATTGCAAAAACCCTGCGACCAGTAGACGTGCCATGGTGGATCAATCTCTTTCACATTTGAAAAAAAAAAAAAAAAAAAAAAAACTTAAGCTCTTTTCGGGTATTAATTAATCTGGTTTTCACCCTTTATTTGAAAAAGTATGAGCTTAAGAGGTGGATATGGGCAAATCATATTCATATATTATTTTGTATTTCCAAAGGAATGATTAAGAGGACTCTCCAAGCATAGAGAACCACAAGCGCTCTTAGCCAATTAGCTAATAATGACACCAAATGCATAAGCATAAACTCGACACCGGCCGGCATGATGTGAAAATTAATATACAATGCTTTTGGTTATCATCCTCAACTTTGAACATAACTAGAAATTAAAGTGGCGTACGTAAGCCCATCAACTTCAAATCTCTTGGTGTCTCCATTAGCATATATATCCTTTTGGGTTTATGATTTTCAAAAACACAGTTAAGCGTTTTGTAAAATTATAGCTTATTTTTTAAAATTGTGTGTTTTTAAAAATGCACTCAGCGTCCACAGTTTCAAAATACAATTTTTTTTTACGTTTTCAAATTATAATTTTTTAAAAACCCACGAGTTTCTCGTTTCAAATAATATGATATCGTAAGAATATTCTTGTTTACGACATTAGAAGTGCTTAATATATTTTAGGTGATTTCGTATACGGAAGTGACTTTGAAGATGACTCAAAGTACTTCCACCACTTCTACTTGCATCTTTTGTGGTTTTGTTACTATTGAAGCAATCAAGCAATGCAAAAGGTAAAAGAAAATGCTTTTTGAGTGGTAACATATGTAGAAAGGTAAAATCCTATTAGGTGAATTTGCTGATATAACTCGTTTTTTTTTTTCTTCCTCAATGAAATGTCATTTGGGAATTATTTTGTAGATGTATTGTGGATTGACAAAGTGGTCTGTGCAAGATCCAAAAAATAAGGCCCTGAATTTTAGACGCCTAACCCTCTTAGAAAAAATATCAAAGGAGTACAAAGTGGTAATTCAGAGGGCAAACGAAAGCCACTCAATAAAGCCAAAGCTTTTTTAAGGTCTTTAGTGGCAATGAGTGTCCCTTTGATTGCATCTAGGGGCACCTAGGCTGAAGGGTCGAAATGAAAATTGAGGGAGAGGCATCAGGCAAAAAGCTAAAATGAGGTATTTTTAATTTTAAAATGTTAATATAATAGATTTTTATATGAAACTTTAAAAAGTTGACTTAAAAACCAGGCCTTTAGCTTTTTGAAATATAAAATTACTAGCTAGTTAAATTCTCCCATGTTAAAGTTTTGTTGATATATTATTCTTAATAAATAATATGGTTAATCCATTTGATCTTTCTTGGAAGATGGTCAATAGTAATTATAATTTAATTAGTTGTGTACTAAAATCAACGGTATGATGATGATATGTGATCGGAACTCATAACAACGAACAACCAAAATCAATAGTGTATGATAGTAATTAAGTGTAATATATATATATATATATAGCCAAGAAGAAAAAAAATTAGAAGTGATGAAAAAAATATCAGAAAAAAAAGGAAAAAAAAAAAGCAAGCCATGCTGTAGTTTAGAATATTTTGAGATTTTAAACATACCTTTTTTTGGAGACCTTTTATAAATTAGGAGAGCCGGCCCTGTGGGGCCTATTGTCTTCCCTATTTCGAATGGGACAATTACCTATGGAACTTAGGATCACCACATATTATGTGGTTTGTCTTTAGTTCTACCAAAGCTTTTTTAACTTGTAGCTAGTCTTATGAGTTATGAATGTGTGGCCCATACACAACTTTGTAAAAGGGAGAGAGAGAGAGAGAGAGAGAGAGGAAGAGAAAAGCAATTGGATTGTCTTAATCATGTGAAAAACATGGTGAGTTAGAGAAAGTAATGCTAATACTCACACCAATATGCTGTCCTCATTCTGGTGATGTTTTTAGGTAGCAATCAATTGATAAACATGAGACATAATTTAAGAAAAAGTAGTCATTTGTTATTGTGAAAGGTTATTAATGAACATTATTGTCAGACTCACCACTATGTAAAACAGCAAAATACATCTGCAGCATAATTTTTCCAGGAGCTAATAGCAGAACCAGTAATTCTTCAGTGAAATCACCGCATGCATCTGAGCCATATGTGTAATTATGGTGAATGCCCTTTGTTGAACAAAGTACCCGCATGCATCTAAGCCATATGTGTAATTATGGTGAATGCCCTTTGTTGAACAAAGTACAGATGGCAGATGCATGTATCATGGGTGGAGCCAAGTACAGATGCATGTATGCAAGTACAGAATGTAACAGGCGATAGAATGGCAGTGGGGGTTTAAAGGTGAGGTAAAATATTTGTTCTTTGATTGTGGCTTTAGTAAAAGACTTTGGAGGGAAGTGATGAATAAATGCCTTCTGCCTGAACTACCCACTGGTTTGGAGGAAATGATAGGCAAAGGGATTATGGACTGGAGGAGTAAGAGCTTAAGAGCTAGGGTATGCAAGTCGGCTTGAGGTGCAATAGTTTATAACATTTGGAGACAAAAAAATGATGTCAAGCATGGTAATAAAATTAATTCAGAGGATGAAATGTTGCAGAAGATTGGTTGGGAGGTAAGAAACAGAGTTATTGGAAGGGGAAATTTAAGGAAAATGATGAGAATGTAGTAGCTATAGGTAGCAAGTGGGGAATCTCTCAGAATACTTTGTATTAATGGTTGATGGTGTCGGTTGGGTGAAGGGGTGTAAAGCAGTTTGCTAGAGTATATTTGAATGATCTTAAAGTTAGGCTAATCTAAAATTCATCAAAGATAATATAATTCTCATCAAATTCTAACTTTATGATCATTCAAATATACTATAACACAATTAATGTTTACATTTTGTTCATATTTCTTTGGTGAGTTTACAATACAAGAGACTCTATTAATAGAGCTTACACATGAAATATAATCTTAATCAAATCCTTAAAGTTAGGCTAATCTAATATTTATAAAAAAAATAATATAATCCTCATTCAAATATACTCTAACACACACATGATGTTGCCGGTAGAATTTGAGAGTTGTATAGGTTGATGCTCTGTTTAGAATCAGGGGCTGGAGTGTGTTGTATTCCTTGTTTGTTGTTACTAGAATTTCATTCATCAAAAAAACAAAAAAACATATTGGCAAGCCTTTAAGGTTTGGTGATTGTTCTGGTTCTGGTAAAAGTAGGAAGTGACTAGGATAGTGTCTTGTACTCAAGAATAATTACAAATTTACTTGTAATTGTCTGCTGTTTGCAATCCTCAAGAATACGGGCAAGCCCTATATATATTGCTGTCCATGATATTGGCTTTTAAAGTCCATGTTCAAATGGGCTTGCTAAATGGGGCACCTTAGAGAGGCACCGATCAAATCTTGATTGTATATAACTGAATGATAGCAACCTAAACAGAGTTGATTTGCCTATTTCTCTATCTCACACCAACCTAAACAAAGTTGATTTGCCTATTTCTCTATCTCACACCAACCTAAACAGAGTAAAAAACCACTACGAAATTGTAAATTTATACCATCTGCAGCAGACATGTAATTCTTAGCCAAAATTTTACCATCTCTTAAAAGAACTGGTTCCTGTGATCAGTAAGATTGATGCATGGCATCAATAATACTTCAAAAAAGGAAAAGTGTTGCATTAAAAATCAACTTGTAACCTAAGACCAAATCATGTGTTACAGTATTGGAAGTGCATGCTACCTTATTTAAGTGACTTGATCAAAAATAAATTTTCTAGCGAAAAGGCCTAAAAACAAGAATTTAAACGACAGCTTAATAAAGCTGTTTGACCAAAAAATGTTGGGGTACTAGCTAGTGAGAATCTGGCCTCTTTAATTATGCCCATTTTGCCATCAAGGACATGCCTCCAGCGCCTAGTAATACTGCAGAACATGCCCACATTTGGAGCTTCAAACTTCCTTGGAGCTTTGGTCCCATAAAGTCAGCTGCCAAGAGGTCCACCAATGCCATATAATTCAGAAGCCCCGCAGACGCAGCGTTTAGCACTCCCTCCACGATTAGAGCAGATGGACTGTTTTCGGTGTATACATTTGACAAAGCAATCCCAAGCGCGATCCCAAATGGAGTTGTGATCGAGAAGAAGAACACCAGAATTGCCTTCATCCTCGTTCCATATTCAGCCTGCCCATAGAATTTAAATTATAAAATAAAATAAAATAAAACCCATAATACCATTATGTCATTAAAAGTTAAAGAATTGAGAGAGGGATGTTCATTGTTCATTGTTCATGATCACCTGTAGTATGCATCCGCCTAGACCCATTCCTTCGAAGAGTTGATGGAAGCAGATGGCAACAACGAGCGGTCTGATTGTGCATGGATTGCCGGATGCCCCCATTGACAAACCAATCACTACAGAGTGCACTACAATCCCCAGTTCTAGTACCTGCACTAATTAATTAGTATTTCCAATCTAGCTATGAATCAAATTAAATGAAACAGAAAATTCAATCTGGGTACCTGAGCTACAACACGATAACGCAGCAACGCTGTGCCCTTTTCGGTGAGCACCTCCTCACTCATAACGTGACCGTGCCCAACAGTTCCCAACTCCACGGTCCCATTTTTCGCTTTCTCGCCAGCTGCAATAGCAGCTTTAGCATAACGTTTCTTGTAGTAGCTCAGTGCAACTGAATCCACCATAAGAGTCAACACAGCCGCTAGCATTGCCACGAAAGTCGAGAACGGGAACTTTCTCCAAGGCGTTTCTGGCAAGCACTCCGATCTCAAGTCGTCGAAAGAATCCGGCAACACGTGCATGTACCCGGTCGCGAGTATGACGCCAGAAGCGAATGCTTTAACCAGCACGAATAGATCCCGGTCGGGTTGAAGAGCCGGAATAGAACGCGAAAATAGTGGCAGGCAAACGCCGATCATGCTAGTGACTAGTATGGAAAATATGGCGATGATTTTTAGTTTTAGAGCCTCGGCCTTGTCGTGGCATCCTCCAACTGACTCTGATTGACATTGCGGCGGCGCTTTGGATTCCGATTCGGAAAAAGCCTGTACTGTGAAGGAGACGAGGAGGAGTAGAATGATAGGGAATGGTTGGAGCTTCATATGGGCGGCCATGGCTATGGTGAGTGTGTAACTGAGTACTGAACAGAACTCCTATATATATGAGTCATGGAGGGGGTGGCTTCACTGGCTTGTTGGGATTCTCTTTGCATGGTTTTAGGATTGTTCTACGCTGTGATACTAAATGTCTATATTGCCCTGAACGAGAGCGCAGCATATCTTCAGTTTGTTCGCATCCGCGTGGTCATTTTGTTCATAGATGAGGGTAATTTTATATCGTGGAATTGGAAGAGGAAGGCTTGCGCAGGGCGTGTGCCGGCTGGTGGCCCACACAGTTTGACTCCAGCTGCTTTTGGTAGCATCAGTCTGACGTGTCCTCAACAGGTGTGTTTTAGGTGACATGGCATTTTTGAACAACCCATCAGCGTCTGTGTTTTCTTATCCTTTCACCTTGGAAACCGTTCCCCGCCTTCCCACTCTCCTCCTCCGCCTCTCCACATTCGCTTAAACAAACGCAACCTTCCTTTCTCTCTCTCTTCATAGCCAGCGGCAAATGAACTCCTAAAAATAAAAAATGTCACTCGCTCGAGCCCCCTCTCTCCCATTCTCAGAACTCCACTTCCGCTCCAAACGGTCTTTACCGCGCGTACTGCCACCGCCAACTCTCACATTTCTCAGCCGAAATTTCCCTCGCTTCCACCTGCTCCGGCTCCCCAATCCCAAGGTCCTTCCGAGTCTCCTTGCCTCATTGCCACGCCGCCTCGCTTCGCAGTTGTTATACTAACAGTTTGTCTCTGGTTCTTAGGTTGTTGAGGCGGTGAGAGTGGACGGTCCGGTAGTTGAAATCGGGGAATTCGCGGGAACTGAGGATGGAGATTTGGTGTTCGAGACGTGCATTACGCGTACCCTGTCTCCGGCGTTGACGCTTGAGCAGGGGCTGCAGAGGATCACAGAGGCCGTTGAGAAGATGAAGATGGATCCTCCTTCTTCCGCCTGTGGAATCTTCAGGTTTCAGGTACATATCTGTTGCAGCATTTAAGATAGAGCAAAATAGCAATACACAATGATTGGTGAATTAGAGTGACATTGTATTAAGAACTTGAAATACGGCAAGTTGTACAAGTTTCTGTCTTCTACGGATAATGCAATATGACTGTGAATCTGCAGGTGCCTGTGCCTCCCAGTCCAAAAGCTTTGAACTGGTTTTGCTGTCAACCGGCGGAGTCGTCAGTGTATCCTCTCTTTTTCCTTTCTAAGAATACGGACAATCCAACGTATAAATCACTCTACTTGAATGAAAGCTCTGGAGTTTTTGGAATTGGTGCCGCAATTTACTTCACGAATTGTTCTTCTTTTACTTCAGGAGAGCTTAGTTCGACCAAAAGGTTGATTTCGTTTTCTCTCATTTGTGGCTCTTCTAAAATTAACGGGGGCATGCTAGCATTTAGATCAAATGTTTCTCTATGCATTTTAAACCTTCATTTAGAATGACCTGTGACTCATTAGAACTTCTTCGTTTCATTGGTTACTGATAGGTGATTGTGTTATTTGCATTTAAAATAGATGCAATAACAGTTTTGCATAAGCATTTTTTTTTTTTTTTTTTTTTGGATTAACAGCTATTTCATATCTAAAAGTCTGTGCAACAGCAAACACCCCAAATTAAGCTACTACTTGCCGTTAGTTACTGGTTACTTCATTGCACTAACAGTACTAAAGTACTTGAAAGTAATTCCTTTTATTAGCTGTTACCGTCCCAGCAAAGCTCCCACCCCACATTGCATATGTTGGTCAAAATCTGGATTTCATTTTGTTATTCAGAAGTTAGTTGTCTTGGTATTAATTAGATTAGAGTGGTGAAGTTGAATATAATGAGCGGTTCTAATATATGGCCATGAGCTTAAACCTTATGGGTGTACTCACTGTACTGTCTACATAATGTGATTCATTTATGAATTATGATGGAGTGATGCTCCATTATCCAAAATTAATATAAGTATTACAATATGTTCTGCCATTCTTCGTTGTCTTTTTCCTTTTTTTTTTTTTTTTTTGTTTTGTTTTGTTTCCTTCCTATGAATTAAGATGAATTTTGGCTTTCTTCCGATCAACTAAAGAATGTATGTATAGTTTCTCTGCAGGTATCTGTCAATTGATTCAACCTCTATAATGGCTTATGGTTTTATGGATATTAATTTCAACATGGAGTCATCTTGCATGGTACATGAGGCTGGTTCTTCTTACTTTTTCATTCCTCAGGTAAAATTTGTATTTGTTTGCATATGTATTAATAGAACTATGTGGTGCCTGCCTTTTTTCTTCCCCTTGTTTTCATGCTTATTATCATCCTCTAAGATTAGAAGATAATGCGGTAGCACCAATGTGTAAGCTTTAAAAATATTAACATTATGATTTTAGCAGATTGAATTACATGAGTATGAAGGTGTTTCTACTTTAGCAGCAACACTGGCTTGGAGTGATTCTTCCCTTTGTTCATTTGAAGAAGCTGTTTGCTCTTATGAGTTATCTCTCAAACAGGTATTCTAGGTTCTTATTTCCCTTAATGCTCTTGTTCCATAATTCCCTGCTTTTCATATTTGGTTGATTTGTTATATTTTGCTATTGGTTTGGGGACTTTCAGTCTGAGTGCAATATTTACCTAAAGCCGAGTTTTTAGGTAAAAAGTAAAGAACCGTGTCGAAGTCCTTTGACATTGGCTTTTCAGTGATTTCCTGACCTGCTTGGAGGCCACCTTGATGTCTAGGCTGTACGTACTGCATTTTTTTTCCCATACCATTCATTGCTAATATTCGCATTTAGCAATTTTGGATGAGATTGCTATTTTATAATTATTTTGTAATACTTATAATTTTTTTTTTCTAACTATTAGTCTGGAACTTCTTCTCTCACTTGATTCCTCACACAGTATTTTATGTTTAAGCGCTTTTCATATTTGCATAAAAATCCTATCCTAATTTTAAGCTAGAAGAAGATTGCAATTTTTTTTTTTTGGAGGGGGGAATCTAGTTGAAGAATTTTATTCCAAGAAGTGGTCCTAAAAAATTGTATTTTACTACTTTCTCATATAACATCTCTACTTTGATTTTTCCTGTTCAGGCCAGCTGTTATTCTTGGCCTGCTACTGAGAAATGGCACTCCAAAGACATGAGATATACTCTTGGAAAGCTCAATGTGGTGGAGGATGAAACTCTTTCGATGGTATGGATTTTAATTTTTTTTAGATAAATTCTACTATTCAGTGATTCATTTTTGGGTGAAATGCCAACGTTGGTCTGCTGGCGACAAATATATATTACTTTTTCTCCAAGCCTCTGGTTTTTTGGTATTCATAGTTTCTTGTATTCTAGGTTACGTACCAAATGTATCCAATATTTAGAACAATTTTTGTAATATGTAAATTTAGACTTGTCTGTATGCTTTGATGCTGGTGAATCTCCTCTCTTTTGTTGACAACCATGGACAAATCATTCAATCATCACTTAACTCTTTGGCTACTGTGTGGTTGCTTTGTTTGTACTATTGCTAAGTTAACCTTTGAACTATAAATATGAAAAATATGGAATACTTTTCAGTTTTCTGAAAGTTCTTTGCTTTGAGTTTTTTTTTTTTTTTTTTTTAATTTTTAAAAAAGAATTGAATTAGCTGGAGTTCAGTAAAGGATGTCCAGTTGAGTTGATTAAGTCAGTGTTTTATCAGTGAGCAAGATGATTTTGTAGGTTTACATTAACCTTCTTTCGCAAGGAGGGAGAGAAGTGACATCTGACGTCATGGAACTGGTATCCTCTTTTTCCTGGTAAATTTTGTCCTTTATATTTTTTTACTCTCAATTTATCAAAGTGAGGTTGGGCTCATAATTATTGCATCATTGTGACACTGGTATTATATTGCAGAAAGAGGCTCCATCTTCTTGCCAATTCTGCATCAAGCTTTCACCAACCACTGCTGTTGCCAGTAACATGGTATGGTAATATTTTGTCAGTAAACACAGAAAAGCATATCTTTCTAAGCATCTTGGTTGTCCACCAACAGTGAAAAGTGGATGCATAAGCGGCCATGGTCAAATGCCATATACTTGGAGTGAGAAGAAAACTAAAGAATTATGTGGCATTTTCTCAAGTTTGCTTGTGCATATGCAAGATGAATTAAGTACAACAGTTTGTGTTTTTATGTAACTAAGATATTTGGATTTATGTAACCCCAAGGGGTTGGCCCAAGTGGTGGAGACCTTGGTCTTAAGGTTTGCTCCTTTCAAGGTCCAAGGTTTAACACCTCATGGGTGCAAACAATCTCTTGGGGCTACACCCTCTAGTGAAAGTCGGCGATTTAACCAGTTCCGTGTAGGGAAACTTCCGAGGGTGTTGTGCATGGGACTGGGGTTTACTCTGCAGAGGTGGGTCTGAAGGGCCCTGCCTTGGAGAGGTTTTCCAACATAAAAAAGAAAAAAAAAAAAAAAGAAAAAAAAAAAGAAGAAAGATATTTGGATTTATGTCATTTTGCCAGTAGTCTTCAAACTTGTGCAGCATAATGTGTATTGGAGTACCAGACATGAGTAATCACTAAATTTTGCAAAAAACTTAGATGGGACCTTTGAGCTTCTGTTGTTTGTTGGGGAGTAATTTGTTATTATTATTATTATTATTTACAGTGATGGTGATGATGTAAGGCCCATTGTGAGGTTAAAATTTTCACCCATTTATGAACATGCAAGAGACAGGCTTATATGCATGATCAGGGACATATTAATACGCCAACTGATGCTGATATTAGAAACATTTTGATTACCAAACACAATAAGAAGAAGAACAAAGAAAGAAAAGGAGGCACATAAGAGCAATCCCTTGACCTAAGTTTCCATATAGATGAGGTATGGAGTAGGAATAAGACCACGAATATTTAATTCATCAAGCTAATGTGGGTATATCGTTCTTGCCTCTGTTCTGATTTTTTTTTTGAGGATGGTGTAAAAACATGCCGGTCACAAATATTATAAGCTTAGTTTATCAAAATCACTCACTGCAACAACTAAGCTAGCTGACTTTCAGGTTGGAGTCCTTGCTGAGTTGCTAAATGATCGAGCTTGGATATCCCCTACTAAGCTGGGTTATGAAAACAGTTCATCCCTGTCTTATGAATTGTGGAAGTATTATCAATTGAAAGATTAATGAAGAGGATTAAGAAGAAGAAAAAAGTAATTTTAAGAGCAGATTTGCATGGTGCGGTTTAGTAATTTTGGTGGTTTTTTAGTCTTGTCTAGGGACAGAGTAGCAGACTTGAGAAGCTTTTTCTAAAGCTCGTGAAAAGTTTGGTTTCAGTTCAGTGTGGTCTGACACAAGGCCTAGTTTCTGGAACCAGCTTGATTAACTAACTTAACTCTAGCGAAACTTTGTCAAAGTCAACAGAAACATGGGTGTAGCTCCAGCTTGAACCATCATCTTCAACCAATACAAGCATGAATTGATTGGTTTCCTACTCTTTTTAGCCTGTGTATGCACCTACTATCACATTGTATAGCAAATAATGTTAGCTGTCAAGAAATGAAATTTTCACAAGGGTAAGTAGACATGGTCTGTGGATGTTGAGATAAGACTTGAAAACATAATAGTGGTAAGCAATAGAACATTAATCAAGACCATTGGATCATAGTCATAATAATGGTAAGCAGTAACATACATGGTCTCAATTAATGTTCTATTGCTTACCACTATTGGATCATAGTCATAATAATGGTAAGCAGTGACATACACTGAGATTGTCAAAGATGGTCAAAGAAAAGCAATTACTTTTTGTGATTTATTTAGCCTTTTGCAACTCCAGAAAAGAAAAAGAAAAAGAAAATAATGAATAGCAGTGTGCAAGAGAATATGGGAGTTGAAGTTCTAATTTTGGGGAGGACTGCCAAAAATGAGTAGAGGATTTTGTAAGAAGTGATATCAACCTCCTAGAGGTGAAGATAATTGCTTTTGTGGGGCTGAACTGGTTATCAAGAATGATTAGTTGACTTCAATTAGTTCGATAAGATCCTGTGGATAGTTAGTTCTAGTAGTTAGTAAAGACAAGTCTCCTGAATGAACATTATTCACTTATTAATTCAAATTGACAGAATTTTATGCAATTATTCTTTTTTATATTTTTATTTTTAAATGGCATCAGTTGGACCTGAAATATGGAAATGTGAAATTCCTTTCATTATCATAACCAACCCTTGCAGCAGGGAGGGTTGGAGAGTTTAATATTGTCTATAAAAATATTCTCCTTTAAGAAGGTTGCTTTTTCACCTTATTAATTCTATATTACACAATTGGTCTAGTAGTGTATGTCTTTGGTGATTGTTATCAAGCTTTTTATGTTAATTATATTGAGGTTGTAGCGTAACAATTGTAGAAGGAACAAACTTGGTGTGAAGATTGTTCATGTTCTATGTCTCTTTCTACTATCAGTTGGATCATACCAGTCAAATGTGTTACTCTACACAAGATTGTGCCAACATCAACACTGTTTGGGCATCCCTTATAATTGAAGAATGCTCTCGACTTGGTCTAACGGTGAGATTAATTATTATAAATCTGTTTTCTTTCTCCCAAAGTGGCCTTGCCTTGAAAGGGTTCCTCGTCATCAAATAAATAAATAAATATGTTCTCTTTCTATTAATGTACATGCCTCTTATTTATTCTTCATTGTAGTATTTTTGTGTAGCTCCGGGATCGAGATCATCCCCCCTTGCTGTTGCTGCTTCCACTCATCCCCTAATAACATGCATTGTATGTTATGATGAGCGCTCACTTGCATTCCATGCTGTTGGTTATGCAAGAGGATCTCAGAACCCAGCAGTAGTCATAACATCATCAGGCACTGCAGTTTCAAATCTTCTTCCTGCTGTGAGTTTTATTGAATATTTATGATATGGACTCCATCTATTAGCTGCAAATGAAAATTTATCGACTATGACATAAATTAGAATTTACTATTTTGATTTTGGTGGAATGTTTTCTTGTTCTTTTTTCTCCTTCTAGATAGGCATTTATCTTGTATACTTTCTGTGTACCTGGGTTGTACTTTGCATTTTTAATGATATTTCAATTACTTATCAAAAAAACTATTTTGATTTTGGGGGGTTTAATCTTGTGAATCCGCTATAGTGGTACAGAACTTCAACCACAAAGTATTAGTCTGCAAAATCTTTTTACTTATGGCCCGCTTTGATCATCAGTCACAGTCCCTGTTTTTCTTATTCTACCATTATTCTACTTTAGTTTTCATTCTTCATTTATGTTTTTCTTGAAACTTGGATTTTACACATACGTATGAAGCTTAGTTTTGTCTATTTACAATAATACATTAGTGAGAATGTACAGGTTGTGGAGGCTAGTCAAGATTTTGTACCGCTTTTGTTGCTCACTGCAGATCGTCCTGCAGAGTTGCAGGATGTTGGAGCAAATCAAGCAATTAATCAGGTATGAAACAATCAAGTCAGTCCATTATTGCGTTTTCCAGTTTTCTTTTATTGCAACACATTATACCCTTCATGAAACTAACTGTTTTAAATAGATATATGGTTGTGGGTGTGTGTTGACATATCATTTATACAAGAAAGACAGAATGATTATATATTTCATCGTGTTGATAATCTGGGCTGCTGATGCTGGATTTTGGGTTGTTTCACCATGAATGTACAGTCTTTGATATTATATCTTGTATAAACTTTATCTTTCTGCACAGCTTCATTTGTCTTAGAAGTCTTAACTTAATGAAGCGATTTGAAAATCTGATTTTCTATCAGGGTATACCTGCATGGATCATGGATTAATTGCTGCAATGAGACTATGTCCAAGTATTTTTTTTTAGCATACTCATGAATCATTTTTTTGAATTTGTATATTAGGTGAACCATTTTGGTTCTTTTGTGAGGTTTTTCTTCGGTCTTCCTGCAGCCACTGATCAGATTCCTGCACGGGTGTTACTTACCACCCTTGACTCTGCTGTACATTGGGCAACCTCTTCACCTCGTGGCCCTGTTCATATCAACTGCCCTTTTAGGGAGCCACTAGAAAATAGTCCAAGCAAGTGGGTGCCAAGCTGCTTGAAGGGATTAGACTTTTGGATGTCAAACGCAGAACCATTTACTAAATATATTCAAGTACAGCATTCTCATACACGTACTGATACTCATGGACAAATGACACAGGTTCTAAATGTTATTCAGAAGGCTAAGAATGGGCTTCTACTTATTGGTGCAGTCCATACAGAGGATGACATATGGACTGCTTTTCTATTGGCTAAACACCTGCAGTGGCCTACTGTACCTGACATCTTGTCAGGGTTACGATTGAGAAAGCTTGTGGCTTTTCCTGAACTTGAAGAGAATTTTATGTTTATTGATCATCTTGATCATGCTCTGCTTTCAGATTCTGTTAGGGTCTGGTTGCAGGCTGATGTGATTATTCAGGTATAATTTCACCTTTTTCTTTTGGCTAATTTTTATTACCTTCAGTGTTAGTTCTTGCTAACTCCTGTAGACATCTGACTCATCTTGATTGAAGCTATTGAGAATAAAAACTTGATTGAGGCCCTATGTTGTGCACAGGAAGGTTATGCTATCTATGCCAATTTATAGTTTGTCATAAGTTTTTCATCTTGTTGATTGCCTTACTTTGAACTGCATACAGATTGGGAGTAGGATAACAAGCAAGCGTATTTCTCAGATGCTTGAGAAGTGCTTTCCATGCTCATATATCATGGTTGACAAGCATCCATGTCGTCACGATCCTTCACACATTGTAACTCATAGGATTCAAAGTGGCATTGTTGAATTTGCCGATTGTTTACTTAAAGCTAGCTCTCCAAAAAAGAATAGGAAGTGGAGCTCCTTTCTACAATTACTGAATATGGTGGTAATTGATCCCAAGCAACGAGGCTCTAAATACTATTTGCTGCTCTGTATTTATGTTGTTTTTTCTTCCAGTTTAGCATGTTTCTGTGGCAAAATCCTTGTCATAGAGATGGATATTTTTGGTGCTCCAAGTTGGCTGGTGCCAACTTAAGCCCTACTAAACAGCTGGAATTAGCTGTGAACGAGTATGATGTGCTATACTTATGTTTGGGCCTTTTGTTGTATTCTCTAAAGTTTGCTATTGGCTAATCTTCTGTATGCAGAGTGTATTATTGCTTCCTTGGTTGTTTGAGATTGATTGCATGCTCTTGAATTCAATTTAGGACGTCACCAGTGTTCCTGATTCATTTAAGGACATAATTTTGGGCTTTAGAATTGTTGCTTTTTTCCTGAAGGGAGAATTTTATAGTAGCTCACTTGCTTTGCTGTTTTCTCTTCTATGTAGAAAGAGTACTAAACAGTAGCTCTTGTCCTTGTTTTTTAAGGTTTCACCCATTATACAGGTGGTGTTGCAATGAACTTAATGTTTTTGCTTAGTGTAATATGCATGGCTTATTGTACTTGCAGGTGGTTAAAATTGTTTCCTTGATTATTGATTGATGCTCATGTTGTAACTACATACTGCTTTTTGATATTTTTTTTCACATTTATTTGTTTCTTTTGAGTTTACTTGCACTTTATTTTAGGTTGCATGGGAGATATCGTTCCAAATTAACACCAAATACTCATTGACTGAACCTGAAGCTGCGCAAGTAATTTCAGAAACACTATCATACAAGTCTGCTCTTTTTGCTGGGAATAGCATGGCAATACGCGATTTGGATATGTATGGACTTAATTGGTCAGAAGGTATTCATAGTATTGCAGCTACAATGTTGAACTCAGAACTACCATATCGCTGGATACGGGTGGCTGGGAATAGGGGAGCTAGTGGTATTGATGGGTTGCTCAGCACAGCTGTTGGCTATGCCGTGGGTTGCAACAGACGTGTAAGTTCTCAATATTTGTTTTGTTTTTTTTTTTTTTTTTTTCTTTCTAAATTGAACTATTTTATGAGTTAATAGTCCTGGGTACTGCTGCTATTCTTCAGTTAGAGGAATTTTCTGATGCTGCGTACAAGCTGTTGATGGGATTTTTGACAGAGATTTTCATGCTGTCATTTATATTTCTTTTTGTTGGTATCAAGTTTCTTAAAACTTTTATTTTTCCCCCCTTGAAGCCAGGTAGAAGTTTGTGTAGTCTATGCCAATTGTGAATGGTGTTTTTATTTTTTGGAGGGGTTGTTACATTTAAATTGCCTTTCTTTTGTAAAGCAGTAGCTATTTTCCAATGTTTGTCATTATTTGCTTTCTCTTCTCGTATGAGCCATCCATAAGCTACAGTTAAACATATGATTGCTCTTTTTGTTTTTTATTATCCTTTTGAGTATTGCCATCGACATTCTCTTACCCAAGTTCAATCAATGTATGGAAATTTGTTTTTTGTTTTGTTTTTTATTTTTATTTTTAAGTATAATGAGAAATTGATTTATTGATAGCTAGATCATTCACAACCTCCAAGTTCCATGTCTGTATGATTCAACCACTCACTCCATTGTGATGTAGTTAGAGATTTGTGGGTTCGGTGTTCAGTCGTTTCAGGGTAGAGTGGGTCATGCTTGAACGGTGGTGTTGTTAGCTAGTTGGAGGGTGGTGTGGACACCGGATATAGGCCACTGATTACATGTGTATTTGAACCCCAACATTGAAGGACGGCCCAGCCTTATTACTTTGTGGCTAGGTGATTGAGAACTGGATATTTTTATTTTTGGCACTTTTGATTATGTCACATTTTATTGTTCAGTTATTTTATTTTTTCAGACTTTGGGGGTGTTATATGTTAATTTAGTTGGGTCATATGTTATTAAACCTAATTTTGTATTGTTGTTAGCTGTTTTTGATGAATAAAATAAAAAAATGAAAGACTGTTTGTCTTCTTCCTCCTATTTTTTCTTCTCTCTTTCCCTCTTCTTCTTCTTCTTCTTCTTCTTCTTCTTCTTCCTCCTCTTTCCCGTTCTCTTCTCTCTTCTTATTGCTTCTTGTTCTCTGTTGATTGTCCAGCATCAAGGGGCCAATTTGGTAGCCACCGTTGTATAGACGTATGGAGGATGATTCCTCTTTGTTTGATGTGGTGCATTTGGAGATACTGCAATACTAGAAATTTTGAAGATTGTGAGAGAACGGTGGTAGAGTTAAAAGCTATGGTGTTTTCAACAATTCTCATCTTTCCAATTTTCTAAAATTTCTAGATTTGTGTTCTTTCCTCATCTCCTTAATTGTATGCCCCTTTCATGTACTTTTTGTGTACTTGGATTTCGCCCCCCTTTGCACCTTTTATTAAGATTGAATTTACTTATAAAAAAATGATTCAACAACTCGGCACAATTAGACCTTTATCCCAACTTTTTGGGTGTGCTACATGAATCATTTTTCTTTGTTAAGATCAATTACTCTATTACATCTTTAATTAGCATGTCCTTCATCCGTAATTCCACCCACAGCATTGTGGCCTCTTTTTAGCCCATTTTCACTCCAACTTTGGTAATGTCACTCTTCTCATATCTGTGCATTTCTAGGCATTTGTTGTTGTAGCAAAACCACTTGAGGTGACTCTCCCTCATTGTATCCTTAATTGGTGCCACTCCAACCTTGAAAACTAATACCTTCATTTCTATTTCTGTCAGTCTTTATTTTGGCACTTATCCATCAGAACAAAAACTATTTCTAAATGAACAGAGAGGGGGAGAGAAAGCAGACAGACCAAATGACCTATTATGAAAGAGATAGAAAAACAATCGAGTCTTGTGCCATGATTCATCTGATTATGTTTTTGTTTCTACTGAGATCAACAAGAAATATAATTAATTATTCTGTTGCAGTGATACAGTCTTAAAGACCTTATTCTGTCCATGGAATTTGATTGGATTGTTGATATTATTACAAGGAGATGATTTTTGGTACATTTGACTTTAACTGGAACTGTTTCGGTCAGTATGTCCTGATAATTTTATTATCATAGTGTAATTTTACCAGTATTGCAATAAATTGCAGAAGAGTAATTCAAGTTTGTTTTAATGTTGTTTAGTAAGATTCCGTAAGTCACCTAATTTGGTTGACAGTTGGTGGTGTAATCACTGATCATGAAAGGACTTCTCATGACCTCATTATCATGAGTTTCAGATGTTTAGTAACCCATCATATATGTATCCTGATTCTATGTTCGTTTTCATGTTGTAAATATAAGATGATAGGAAGTTGCCCAACGTAGAATTGCTTTGTAAAGAAACAAGTTTCTACAGGGGCTATTTCCTCTGCTGGTGATAAAATTAATGAGGAACTTTCTCCTTTCATTTTTGCAATAGCTACCTGCCATCAGTATAAGTTGATCTTGTTCCTTTTTTTTTTTCTTTCCCTTTTCTTCTATATTTCTTATAATTCCAATTTAGACATTATTTTGATTCATGTTTCTATACTTATATTCAGGTACTTTGTGTGATGGGAGATGTTTCTTTCCTCCATGATACAAATGGCTTGGCAATTTTGAATCAAAGGTGGGAAATTTCTCTTTTAATTTTGCGGGCTTGTGTCATATTATGTTAATGCATTCCATTTTCATTTTCATTTTCTTTTTTTCTTTTTGCTTCTCTAATTTCTTAGTATCCTGTTTCATACATGTTACATGATATTGGTAATTACATTCCCTTACCAAACCAGCTGCTTGATTTATATTTTCTAAACATTTTTTTATTGTAACTGATTTACAATTAATGTTTCATCTGTTCTTTTGATACCAAAACTTGTTTCTCTAATATTTAAAATTTTTTGACATGCTTGAAGGAAATCACGGAAACCAATGACAGTAGTCGTAATAAACAATCATGGTGGTGCGATCTTCAGCCTCCTTCCTATTGCAGAGAAAACTGAACCAAGTATCCTGAAGCAATACTTTTACACCTCTCATAGTGTTTCGATCCGCAGGCTGTGTGCAGCACATGGGTATAAACCTAGACAGATAGTTACCATATTTAATTTGTTCTATCTTTTTTGACTGATTAGAGCATTCACATCCGACTCAGCAAAATTTTAGCTAAATTTAGCCAAAATATCACTTTTTTCTATTTTAACCATCAACTTTTTTAAAGTACTTACATCCGGCTCAGCATTTTAGCTATTCACTTTCATTATTCCATTTAAATATTCTTTCTTCAACAATCATATTTTTTAAATTGTCATTTCCTAACAGTCATATTTTTTAAAATTTGTCTTTTCTTAATGATCATATTTTTTTTAAAAAAAAAATTATTTTCCTAATGGTCATATTTTTTAAAATTTTGTATTTTTTCTAATCGTCATATTTAAGAAGAAAAAAATGAAGCATTTAATACCAATTTTCTTATTAACCATCATATTGTTCTAAAATAAAGCATTCAATAGCAAGTTCTTAACAATAAAGGTTCTTAAATAATGCTGGAAGAGAGAGGGAGAAGAAGAAGGCTGGTTTTTCATTTTATAGAAGAGAGATGATAAAATAGTTTTTATTAGAGAAAAGATAAAAGAAGGAATTTTTTATTAATATATGATATACATTGTTGAGCTACAGTGCTCAGCAAACTTGTTTAGCACTGTAACTGCTCAACAATTTGATAACCCCTTTGTTGAGCCGGATGGGATGCGTTTTTTGGTACTTGGCTCAACAAAATAGCATTTTTGCTATTTTGTTGAGCCGGATGTGAATGCTCTTACATCTATGACATACTTCTGTCTCCAATTGCTGCACCATTTTTTTCTTTATATGTTCTTTAATGTGGTAGTTACTATTACAATTTTAAATATGAGATAATTAACTAACTCTAGTGCCTTAATTGAAACCCCATAATCATCTAGTAATTTGTAAAATTTGTTGCATTCAATTGTATATGACCTGGGGCTCAATATATCCATTGTGCTAAAGTGATATTGAAAGGTGCCAAAAGAGGGGGTTCTACCCAACTACAAAATTGTTAATTAGAAGTGGTGAAAGTTGCAAGAATTCAACGAAACTCTAAAATCAGTAATAGGTCTTTGAAGATTTAGCATAAGCTGTCTCCCTCCTAGACAATTACCGACTAATCTTGAGGGTCAGAAAAATGAATTTTCTCCTTAAGGCAACATCTTTATTCATTACATATTGTGAAAATGACTACAACGACATTTTTATAGCTGTTTTTTTCTTTGTCTAAGAATTATTTGTGAATGAGAGAACCACAGAAAACATCTTTAATTGTGAAAAGAGCTTAATTTTGCAACTTGGTATGCTTATAACATATGAATCAGCTGTATTTGTGAATCAATTCGTGCTGTAATTACTTTAGAAGCTCTGAATGTGCAGTGTCAAGCATTTACTAGTGCAGACAAAGGTGGAGCTTCAAGATGCTTTATTGATATCTCTATATGATGAGATGGATTGTGTAATTGAAGTTGAGAGCTCCATTGATGCCAATGCCACCTTCCACAGGTTGTTAGGTTCCAATGCTCTGCTTCGATTAATCTGTGTCTTAGCCCCTAGTCTTGTCAATGTCTGCTGACATACTGTGCCTTGCATCTCAGAATTTTGGGACAATTCACAAGCCAAGCAGCAAATGATGCTTTAAGCATCCTCTTGAGACTTTCTGATCAAGATTCTGTTTGCAAGATCCATGGAATGGATTACTCACTGTTTAGGTGGGTATTTCAATTACATAATGAAACGTAATCTCCTTTCAAATTTGAGGAATTTGGTGTAAATCTTCAAAATTTTCTTTGCGACAGAATCCCACTACGTGCACCGCCTACTATGACTACAGTTGATCAACACCGTAGCAAGTTTTATAGAGAAGGTTATATTTTGTCTTTATATCTTGAAGATGGGAGTGTCGGGCTTGGTGAGGTTAGCTCTAGAAGATGTTTGCTCTCTTCATCCACTATATTCACTTTGAATTAAGATATAACCCTTCATGGAACAAGCGGGCATAATGTCACATGTTTGCATGTTTTTCATATTCTTCTTCTCTTCTCTCTCTTTAATTTTGAATTTGCTCTTCTCTTTTATCTTTAATATCATTGCCCCCCCCCCCCCCCAGTCATCCCTCAAGATCTCAAAAATTATTTGATCATGCATTGCTGTTATTAAACAGGTGGCACCTTTTGAAATCCACAGAGAAAACCTGCTTGATGTTGAACAGCAACTCAGGTTTATTCTTCATGTTATAAAAGGAGCCACGATTAGTTGCTTCCTTCCTCTACTAAGGGGCTCATTTTCTTCTTGGATATGGAACAACTTGGGAGTCCCGGTAAGTCCTATCCTTATTCTGCAAGTATAATATCAATATTGCCAGTGAATAAAATTCTTAAAAAGAACAAAAATAAAAAGTTTTCAATAGTTATGTTTTCTTTTGTTGTTAGTTATATATTTTCGTCACTCATTTTTAATGAAGTAATTTTATGCAATAATTGATTTCATGGTTATGCAGCCATCTTCAATCTTTCCTAGCGTCAGATGTGGCTTGGAAATGGCCATTCTTAATGTCATAGCAGCCAGACAAAGTTCCAGTTTATTAAACATACTACAGCCCCAGATTGATGAGGGAAATAAATCTGAAAGGTCATCAAAAGTTAAGATTTGTGGCCTTATTGATTCCAATGGAACTCCTTCAGAAGTAGCTTATGCTGCTACGACTCTTGTTGAAGAAGGATTTACTGCAATAAAGCTAAAAGTAAGTCAAACATGCTGGTAAATTAGGCTTCTTAATGTTTGTTTGACATGCCGCTGTTGTTGATGCAGCTGATGTTTTTAAAGGCTTGGTTGTATTGGTAATGTTAGTTAGTTTAACAACTATTCCCAGTACAGGTGGCACGTCGGGGGAACCTCATAGACGATGCCGCTGTAATACAAGAAGTAAGAAAGAGGGTTGGACGCCAGATAGATCTCCGGGCAGATGCAAATTGTAGCTGGACCTTTGAAGAAGCTATACAATTTAGCTCTTTAGTAAAGGATTGTGACCTGCAGTACATTGAGGTATACTCTTTATCCATGACTATTACTATTCTACCTGTTGTGTTTCCTAAGGAATGGATAATATTTGGTATCCTTGACTAGATCTAATTGTACATAGATCTCCTTTGGTAGTCATCTGGTGTTTCTCGTCAAGTAATTGTTTAGCTTACTATTGTCCTTTATACCAGGAACCTGTTCAGGATGACAATGATATCATTAAGTTCTGTGAAGAAAGTGGCTTGCCTGTAGCTCTGGATGAAACGATTGGCAATATTCAGGAAAATACTCTTGAAAAAGTTGCGAAGTATGCTCACCCAGGAATAGTTGCTGTTGTAAGTGGCAGTGAATTTTCATTATTATAAGCTTGTGTTGGAGTTGGTTTCATGCTTTTCACTGGTGATAAGTTACACTGCAATATACCTGTTTATTTAATTTATAGATGACGAGATTGACAACAAGATTGACATACCTACCTTGCTATTAAGGATTAATGGTAACTGTACTCAACTAGGACTATCTTTGGGGGTCATTTATTAGTGAGGTCTTTTTAGATTGGCCTAGCTCTTACACGTTCGCTGCCAGCAATGCAAGACATTGCCTGCAAGTACTATTGTGTGCCAATACTTAACTGTTAATTTGTTTCTGAAGAAAGTTGTTCTAGGAACAAAACCATAACCAAAGCAAGGGGGGAGGGCTGGGGGAACCTTATATATTAGAGGAAGTGCAGAAAAAAACTCTCAATTACCAAAAGATCATCTTTAAATATTATGTTAGTGTTATCCTGATTTAGATTTGTTATACTGGTCGTTTCAGGTTATCAAACCAAGTGTCATTGGTGGATTTGAAAATGCAGCATTGCTTGCACGCTGGGCACAACACCAGGGAAAGATGGCTGTTGTCAGTGCTGCTTTTGAAAGTGGCCTAGGTTTGTCAGCATACATTCAATTTTCTTGCTATCTTGAGCTGCAGAATGCAGACATATGCAAAGCTATGAAAAGTGAACTGGTCCCATCTATAGCCCATGGCCTAGGAACATACCGTTGGCTTGAAGAAGATGTTACAACTGATCCTCTCAGGATTGGTCGTGATCCATATAGTGGTTTCGTAGAAGCTTCTGTTGCTGATGCTAATCGAGTTCTGCAGAAATTTCAAATTAACGACAACGTTATTTGTAGAAAGTTTACTGGGGAGCAAGTTAGTATATACGAACTGAATATAGATACGAAGGATTACTTTTGTTTCTTCAAAGTTCGTGAGGTTGGACAAAGAACCAGTGTAAGTAGAAGAATTTTACATCATTCCTGTACTTATCCCTTTTCTCTTTTCGTCTTTCGACAACTTAATGTACCTAGATGCTCTCTCATTCTTTGGGATCATAATCACTACAGTTACTGGAAACAGCAAGACATGGAACCATAATTTTGTAATCAGTTTCTTCTGCCAAGAAAAGTTGATTGGTTTATTAATGCATAGTTAATAGTGGTTTGTTAGCAAAATTGTATCAACAGCAGGAATAGGTTTACCAAAACTTGGCCTCTTTTAGTTGACTTCGAAAACCTCAAATGAAATGCACTCTATGAACATGAGGGATGAACTACTGATAACAAAGTTGCCTGGCATCTTCAGTTTTGAGGTGTGGAGGTCAAATTATTGTTTTACTGTGTGTATATGTTATTTATTTTGCGTGGTAGTTGGACAATTTCCATGACAATAATTTTACTTATTAATGACTCTTTGCATTTTCTGCAGTCATTGCTTGTTGAGACTGATGTATATACCCATAGTTGTGTTCCTTTATTGCATGCTCACTCCACCATGATTTAGCTGTTGCAGGATAATATAGTTTTATTTCTTCATGGATTTCTTGGGACTGGTGAAGACTGGATTTCTATTATGAAAGCCATCTCAGGATCAGCTAGATGTATTTCAATTGATCTTCCTTGTCATGGGGGATCAAAGATACAAAACCATGGTGCTAAGGATACCGCGCCACCAAGTTTTTCCATTGAGGTAGTTGCAGACATAATATATAAAATGATTAATCAAATTACTCCTGGGAAAGTTATTTGTGTGGGATACTCGATGGGAGCAAGAATTGCACTACACATGGCCCTGAGATTTAGTGATAAGGTACAACGGTGATGTTTGAGATTTTGATCATCATTTTGAGCTTCACATTTATTCTCATGTGGTTAATAGAAATGAATATTTATCATGAAGATCAAAGGAGCTGTTATAATAGCTGGAAGCCCTGGTTTAAAAGATAAAGTAGCAAGAAAAGTTCGTAGGGCTAAAGATGATTCCAGAGCACGTTCCCTTGTTGCTCATGGCTTACAACTCTTTGTGGACTCCTGGTATGCTGGAGATCTGTGGAAGAGGTGATTTCTTGGTTTTTCTCTTTCAGATTGTCTAGCTTCTGTGATTCCCTTCATTAGACTCATGATTCCTGGCCTATTAATTGTCTAATAAATTCTGCATTTGAACAGCTTAAGAGGCCATCCCCACTTCAATCAAATAGTCACCAGCCGCTTGCAGCATGATGATGTGTGGAATCTTGCAAAAGCTCTGTCTGACTCGAGCGTTGGGAGGCAGCTGTAAGCTTATCTTGAGTTCTAAAATTTTCCTCATCTAAAGTATCAGCTTCTTAAGTTTTTTTTTTTTTTTCCCCATCATTAAAACGATGGGAGCACAAAGGATCTTTAAATGTCTTCAGCACCTTCGATATTTGCATATCTTGCCAGAATTTTATGGAAATGGAAAACCAGTTTCTGAAATTTTAAAATTGGGAGGATTCAAAAAAGCATAATTTCAAGTCGAGTTTTTTGCTGGGCCATCTATGCAATGCAATACTTAACATTATTAAGTGCTTGTAGGGGTGTTAAAGGATGTTGGTAATTGGCTCGTTCCTTTACTCTAGGCACCTTTCCCATTGCATGTTATGGTACGTTTAGCTGAGCCTTTTGACTGAGATATGGCCATCTGAAGATAGGGGACCCAGTACAACTAAACAAGCTAATGCTGCTGCCTTCATCGTTTGTCTATGCTCTATAGAACATACATTCTCTATGTAATTTTAGGAGTTTCATACACTACTTTCAAAAACAAGTTTTATTTTGAAGTTTTATTTTCTTTTTTCTCTGCATTATAGGCCATTGTGGGAAGACTTGAAGCATTGCAGAACGCCCCTTATGCTCATTTATGGGGAGAAGGATACAAAGTTCAAGACAATTGCTCAAGAAATGTTTTATGAAGCTTGCCATGGCTTCAAGAGTGCAGATGACTTATGGAATGAGAATAAGATACATGAGATGGTTGAGATTCCCAACTGTGGCCATGCTGCTCATCTGGAGAACCCTCTCCCTATAATCAGTGCATTGAGACAATTTTTGACGAAGCTGGAAACGAGTTCATTTTCAATCTAAAGAAATCCTATAGAGAGCTGTAACCTTTTAATAGTAAGATGCAAAATGTCAGCTGATGATAATCCAACAGTATCAGCCATGGGACGTTACTATGACAGGCACTAATATTGAGAATTTTCTTCAGGAAAAATTTCCTTTTGCAGTGTACACCCACTAGGAGTTAATTCCGCATGGGAGGCCTTTACACTCGCCAGTTGCCGCTTCTAATCAAGTATCGTAGTACTCCTGAGAAGAGGCCCTTGAAAACCATGCGAATATTCAAGTGGTATAGAAAATTAGATTACTCCGCTGATAAATTCTCATACCAATCTGATGGAGTCTGTGGCGGGTATATCTAATTTGCTATTTTGAGATTTTTCACGAAAGAGTGCTGCTAGGAGTGTAACATCTTTTACCACAAATCTTCTTACAAACTGAGGTGGTAGTTCATAAATTGTGGAATGATTAAACTAAAAATGACTTGTGAATTTAATTAGTTAGTAGTGACTTGTCAACAATACACTCAAGAACCTTCCCTCACGCTTTCATAGATTCTAGAGAGAGAAAAGCTTTTGAACAATATTTGCACCGACTTGAGGCTCTATTTAGAGTTTTAAGTTGGTGTTACAGTGCTTAGCCAACCTAGGTCTGGTTTTGTTCAACTAGGGCTTTTTGATCTGGCTCAAGCCCACATGTCAGTCGATCAGGGTTGTGACTAGGTCAACTGAGTCATCATGGCTCGCATTCAATGCAAGTCAAATCATTCAATTCTGAGTCAAATTTGTTTGAATCAACCATTTAGTGCAAACTCGGTTGATCAAGTCTAAAAAATTGTGTTCTATTTTCTTAGGTGTTATATTAGTAAATAAGCAAGTTTCAATGTTTTTACATATAAATAATAGAAGCACAAAATACCAATTTAGAATTGTATTATAAGAATGTTTTAGAAAATTCGATTACAATATAATTCTATTCACCAAAAAATTCACTATACCAAACAGTGGACAACAAAACTAATGAATAGAAATAATGATCATATTTTAACTTTTGTTCATTTTCAGTAATAACAAATATGCCCTAATAATTAGTCTAGTTTGTATGGCACGTGGGTAGTCAGTCAGTTATTTGCTTGTAAGGAGTAATGGGTAGTATGTTGAATTGGAGTGGATGAGGTTGCAAAGAGAGAAGTAGGGTTGGTTTCAATTCATCGGTTTCCAAAGGGCTTTGCAGGTGCTGCCCAACAAGTTGTTTGAAGAGGAAGAGAAAAAACTGTAAAACGGGCCAATTTGGTAAGCAATTCTCTTTATGTGGTTTGGTTGGCTGAGCAATTCTCAAGTTCTTGGATTTTCAAAGGGCCCATCAGAATCAGATACCTTCCTCAAAGATCCAGGCAACTCTCTCATACAGCCGAAGACAAAGTCAAAAAAAAAAAAAAAAAATGATATATGGAAATATCAAAAATACCACTTAAACTCAGACAACGGGGTGGAAAATTCAAAGTAAACCCATGAAAAATGTCAAAGAAAAGATGCAAAGAAGAATAATTGATGTTTGATTTGAAAAGAACTGGTCAGATACATTTTAAAATTGTAAGTATGACTTTGGTAAAAATTAAATGCATTGCCGTTTAGTCTAAACAACTAAACAATACCTTTAATTTTATGGCACAGTTGACCATAAATCCTCCTAATCTGTTTGAAAAGTCAAGTTGAAAATTCACTTGGCCCAAAAATTTCAAAATGAAAATTTTACCGCCTCAATTTCAACTCAAAGGAAAATGGCATAACACAATTTTCCTTAGTACGTAATTTATTTAGTAAGTGTCACGTGGACAGTTGGACTGATACATCAAATAATAATTAACATGAAAACTGGCATATGATAGTCTATATTTTAATGAATGACCACTACATTAATTTGTAAATAACTTATAATAAATAAATAAATAAATAATGTAATACTCTGAAAAACATTTTTTTTTTTTTTTTTTTTTTGGGTTCATGAGCAATACAATAGATAAGGAGAGGGGAAACCTTAAATGGATATAATTAATTTCTGTAAAATTAAAGGAAGCAGGCCCCCGAGCAACAACTTTTGAATTGGTCGAACAAGAGAGACTCAGAGAGGTGGGTCACTATCTGATGCCATGCATGGTTGACGAAGACTCTTTAAGGTCCAGTCAAATATCATTATAAATTGTCGCTTGTCACAATGGAATTGCACGCTGAACAAGGTAGTTTTTTTTTTTAATAGTTTAAATGGATTTGTTGGCAGAAATTGGTTAGTAAATAATCTCATACTTATGCTACTATTTAATTCCTTTTATCACACTGGTTGACGTAACGTATTTTAAGCGGGTTTCATTATCAAGCACTTAAAACACGTAATATGTATGAAGAGTAACATTAGTCTTAATCTCAACCAATTCATTATATGTTGAAACGTTTATAAAAATAATACACAGCCACACACACGACATAAGAAAGCAACAAAGCACATGCATTTTGATGGGGGCAATAATTTTTAACTTTTTTCCTTATTTATATGTCCTTGCTTTTTTCCAAACCATTTTATGGGAATTTTTCCAATTTTAGTATTTAAAAGGTGTGGTGTCATTTGAACATACAAGAAACACGTAATAAGAAGTACGTACTATTAAAAAACACGTTATTCTCTAATAACCCATGATATTTTTGGATTGAAATTTTGTTCTTACAATCCAATTTATAAAAAAATTGTGTCCTTCTAGAAATAGACTTGGCAGCACCAACCACGGATTCTGTGAGATTTTGGTTACACACAGTCTTGTTCAACCCATGTCATGCCTCTCTCTTATCATGCCAATGCTATTGGTTAACAAGAAATAGAGCAAATCAGAAGCAATTAATTAATCCTTTCAATATTATTGCTTTTGGGTAGTCTTTTTTATTTCATTTTCAATCATTTTTCTTTCCGAAATCTTTCTTTTTGACCAGCTGTGGGAATCGAATCCATTCCGTATTTGCCATTTCAATTCTCTCTTCTTTTCAACACCACAAGGAAATAAAATTCCCACCTCGAAAGTTTCACTTTAAACTTTCAAACGTACGGCCAACAAGAAAGAAGAAGAAAAGGAAAACTCTTTTTATGTGGGATATGGACATATATCTCTTTTATTTATTGCCACATTTACAAGTTGATAAATAGAATCAATAATATTTATTTTATGGTCATAATTTAAAGTTAATATATTTTATTGTATATAAAATCAATACTATTACATCTTTTAAAAAATTTAAATAACTTTTTTTTTTTATATGTCCGCACAAGAGGAGGAAGAAAATTCAAACTAGCGACCTCCGCTTCATGAAGTGTGGTCTCCAACCAATTGAGCTATCCCTGAAGATAAAAAATTTAAATAACATAAAATTATGCACTCGTTAAATACACTAAGAGTTTGTTTGGGATTGCGTTTAAGGGGCTTAAAAGTGTTTTTAACACTCAAAAAGTTCGTTTGAAAAAAAAAAGTACTCGTTTGGTAAAAAAATTAAAAGCACTTTTAAAAGTTCAAAAAACTTAAAAATAACTAAAACGTACTTTTTGGCTTGACAGACTCTACAATCCTAAACAGACTCTAACTCTAGAATTAGATGGTTCTCGGTCGGGTTGCTGGCTTGGACATCCACACGTAGAATTTAATGAACAAGTGGCATGGTCTCTTCTCTTTGGCATTTAATTCCGCTCATATGAGGTGGGCAGCCGCAGAGGAGAGGAACTTTACAACTAGTTTTGGAAATTGCCTATATTAATTCATTCAATTTGTACCGCCAGGCGCCAACCCGTGAAAGCTACGGAAAGAAAAGCATATTCTGTACATCAAGCTAGGACAACACATGCTACCACTTTGAGCTAGACCATGCAATTTATGATTGAAAAGCAGCACCCAAATTTTCCAAAGAAAAAGGAAAAACTAATAATAAATAAATAAAAACTAATAATAATGCCAAAAAAAATGTTATATATATATATATATATATATTTTAAATTTCATAAATTAATTACACATTTTTTAAATAATAAATTTTGTGAGCCGGTGACACATTATAATTTGTATTTGGCTTTATTAATGATAATCGTAACATAAATTGAACTGTCGTATTAGCATTGTTAAACAGTTGTGAGAGAAAAATATAATTTTTAATTTTTTTTTTTAATTATATTTGGCTAACGATCACATATTGCATGTAATTTTATTTTCTTTCTTTTTTTTTTTTAATTTGGTTGGGTTTTATTATCCTATAGAATTAAAGAAAAGGCAGAAGCAGAAAAGAATATGAGATTCAATTGAAATCTCCAAAAAATAAAAAATAAAACGTAAATTAAAAAAATTAAATACAAAAAATATGCAGAGAAATTATTGTTAGGGTTGGAAGAGACATCTCGTAGGCTACTTGCAGACAGCAGTATCATTGGGGTTGGGTTGCCCAAGTCCTTGGTATACGAGTCGTGACTATAAAGAAAGAAAAACAAAAACAAAGGAAAAAAGAAAAAAGAACAAAGAAAAACTACCGCTTTAAGTGTTCCTCTCTCTCTCTTTCTCTCAGGAGTGTAAGCAGATTCTCTAGAATTCCCACTAGCCAAAAAAAGTCCAGGAATATCACATTCCTTTAATCCTTTCTATACCGGGAAAGAAAACCAGAAGAAAAAGCAATATATAGGAGGAACTGGGCTGGCCTGTCTTATTGGGTTTAATTCTTGGTGGACTCACCGTGACTTGTTGCCAGTGAAAGAAACAACTCGGTTAGTGTTTCCATCATCACCAACATTGCACATTGGTTTGTTTTTTATCCTTGTTTTTTCTGGGTTTTGTTTGTTTGGCATTTATGTTTTATGCGTAATTGTTGTTCTTCTCATTTTATTTCGCGTTTTGTTTAAGTCGGTTGCGTGGGGGCACATAAAGTTGGATCCGAACAGATTGTTAGAAGAGAGTTAACCTTGTTTTGTGCTTTTTGTTTGTGTATATATGATTTTTGTTGGTTTTCTTTTCTGGGTATGTTATGTTTGTGATATTCTTTTCTGGGTGATCCTTATTTTATGTTTTTATTTTTTATTTTTATAATGGAGGATGTTGTTTGGATCAATTTTTTTTATTTATTGTTGTTTTAAGATGAGTGCAACATGTGTTTGTTTGGATCTTTAAACCATAATTTGGTACTTTGTAGTTGTGTTTGATGTAATTCTCAAAAGCACGTCCTGTCAAAGTTGTTATACACGTATGGTATTGTTTTGTTAATTGGAGGTTACTGCTTCTATGCCAACTTCTTGGATGTAATACTTGGAATTATACCAGAATGTGTTGGTTTTGTGACCTTGTGTTATGCATTGATTTCTAAGATATGATTATTCGATGTTGATGACATTATTGATTCTTATGATGATCAGCAATCCAAATACATCAAGTCAATATTGATTTCCATGATTATTTTACAATACGAAAACTTTGAATTGTGTAGCAATGCCTTAATTTCTCAAATACTGTTATTTTAATACTTTGATTTTTACATGTATAATTAGCTCCATTCTTAAAGTTCTGCATGGAGACTCACCAGTAATTGTGCTCTGTTATATGATATAAGTGAAAGATAACAGCATGAAACAGCAAACAAATTGACTTGATGTATAAAGCTTAAAGCTCCTAAAGCTCTGTTTTGATAGGTAACCAAGTGCATATATAAAAAGCGTAAGGCGCCCCTAAGTACACTGGGAATATACACAAGGACACCAAACAAAAGAAAAAAGCAAGAAAAACAAAGGAAAACCCAATGCCCACAAGCAACCCAACAACCCAAAAAGAAAAAAGCAAGAAAATCGTTCTGAATTTACTCAACCAAAGCTAGAACCACTCGAGAAAGATGGACCTTAATTGCATTTCCATGGCTTGAATGTTTTCATGAATTAACTGTAGGAGCGTTTTGATCTATCTTGAAAATTAACTCATTCTTCTATCTTAGTGATAGGGTACTAGATGAGGTAGTGTTGTCTTTCATGACATTAAAATAGACTTCTGTTTGCCCTTACACTGTTGAGGAGTTTATCAAGGATTTTAATGATCTGTCTTGTAAATTAAGTCATTCTATATTAGGATTGTTTTGATCTCTCTTGAAAACTAAGTCATTCTTCTATATTAATGATAAGGTACTAGATGAGGTAGTGTTGTCTTTTATGACATTAAATGGACTTCTGTTTTTCCTTACACTACAGAGGAGTTTATCTAGGATTTTGATGAATCATCTCAATTCTGTTATTATTTACCTTCTTTAATTGTAATTATAATAGCTATGACTAACTACTAAAGAGAAATACTATACGAGTCTAAAAGAAAGTCCAGAAAATTTTATTTTCTTAATTGGATGTTGGAAACATTTGTCTAATTAAACATTTTAATTTCATAGTCGTGAATTATTGCAGATATTGCTTCTTTTATGACATACGTCTGCTGTTATTCAAATGCAGATTGTTATCTTTTTGCCTTACAAAGCGTCTTAAATTCTGTAGTTATCACATTATATGTTTTTAAATTTGTTTATCTTGGTGCTTTATCTGTTTCTCATAATCAGAGGGACCCAGCATATCTGCAATGGTTCAAGATACTTCTATCACCGATTCACATCAGAGACGGCCGGTTCTGTTAAAAGATCAAGTGCGATTGGTTAAGAGAAAGGACTGCGATCGATATGAGATTACTTCAATTCAAGACCCTTTGTCATTTGAGAAGGGTTTCTTTATAGTAATCCGTGCATTCCAATTGTTAGCCCAAAAGAATGAGGGAATAATATTGGTAGGCGTGGCAGGTCCTTCTGGGGCTGGAAAGACGGTGTTTACAGAAAAGATACTCAGTTTTATGCCAAGTGTTGCTGTTATTTCAATGGACAATTACAATGATGCTAGTCGAGTTGTTGATGGCAACTTTGATGGTAAATCATCTTCTTACTCATTTTTCTTCTCTTATGAAGCTTTAGCATATCTATGGGTATTCTATTCTCCAGAAGTAGTAATAATATCAGAGATTTTCTTGCATTAATGTTTCTTAGGAGATAAGATCTGCAAAAGTTTTATATCATCTTGTTGAAATCTGTGTACCGGTGTACTTTGGGGCGTTTTTACGCTTTCAATAAAACTGATTATTACTTATAAAAAAAAATTAAAAAAAAAGATTAAAAAAAAAAAGGAAAAAAAGAAAAGAAAAAGAAATCTGTGTAAGAAAACGCTTTCCTTTATACATGGTGAGGGCATATGCATACTTCCCACTTACTCGGGCCTTGCTAGACATATGCATATTAACATTGAAAGTTGGGAGGAAACCAATCAATTGAGTGAATTAAGTCTAAGTTCAGAGTTGCACAGAAGCATTGACATAGGTGTTTTGACTCATATTACTTTTAGGTCACGATTTTGTCAGTTATCTCATTGCTACAATTTTCTGTGTTGATTTAGTGAATGTGCTGATTTGTAATGCTATTGAGTATAGGGCTTTGTGACCCATAGGAAAATACACTAGTTTGTTCATAGAAACTTATAGTAACAATTCGGGCTGGAGAGCTTTTGTTCCTGGTTTTTTTTTTTTTTTTTTGTCTCTCTCAAATGATTTTTATATTTGAGATTTGAAACTTTAGGAGACGCGTGCAATTTGCAAGACCTGTTGAATAGTATTTCTTTCTTAATGTTCTTTTTAATATGATTGGATACTTTATGCTCTAGTACAAGAGTGGAGCCAAAACTTCTTTCCCTCTCTTTTTCCAAATCTTTTTTTTTAAAAAAATGTGTATGATTGGGCAAAAAAGTCATTGTGAGCTTGGAATGTCTTCAGTCCATCTGTGGAGTCTGATTTAATGACACAGTCATGGTTAGTGTTCTTAGGTGTGCGTTACCATGGATGTCTTGGCCCTTGGTGTCATCGCTGATTCAATAGCTCATTACGGCCTTGCTCTTTTGTCTTTTAATGAATGAAAATATCAATAACTTGCACTCAGTGTATAAATCTTTTGTTTGTTTCCAAGTTCCGTCTGGTTTCATGGAAATTATTTGTAAAGTTAACTAACTTTTGCATGTTGGGAAGAAGCGAGCATGTCTGGATATCATTGTAAAGCTGGCATGACAATCTAATCAGTTTCTGTCAAATACCTTGTTTTCAAATTTATTTATAATTGTGAGCCTTTAATCAAACCAAGCTAACAGTTTCAAGTTTGGAAATAAGACACAAGTGTAATTCTGGTGGTTCTATTATCTTTCTGAAACAGATCCACGCTTGACAGACTTTGACACCTTGCTTCAGAATATCCATGATTTAAAAGCAGGGAAGGAGGTCCAGGTTCCAATTTATGATTTCAAGTCTAGTTCCCGCACAGGATACAGGTACTTGCTCTCCATCTAATAGTCTAATAGTTTTTCATAGCCGAGGGGTGCATTATTATTTGATTAAGCTGTTTGAAATTATATTATTTCACGGTAGTTCTAGGAATAATTTTTTTGATAAGTAAACGAATAAGGATACGGTAGTTCAAGGAATAATATATGGAGATCTTAGATGTGAGTTCTAAATGTCCCAATTAGTCCTAACAAACAATAGAAGCTTTTTATTTTTTCATTGTGAATGATCAGTACAATGATGTACTGAGTTTCTCTGCTATTGGACACAAACAGTAGTGGATATTATGATGCAACACCCCAGTCCCATATTAAGAAGATGAGTAGCTCACATAGAGTGGTTTATGGGTGCTAAGTCTCACTTTACTTACTTACTAGATGAAACTAGACTTTATAAGTGAATCTTGGGAAACTCCAAATTGACTAATCATTTTGGAGTGATACAGCAAATGTGGCTAGTGCTTTTCCTTAAGTTGTTACAAATGGTATCATATTTAGGTTGTAAGGCCCTGACGAGGGTGTCAGGGGTTTAAGGAATGGAGTTTGTAACACCTTGGTCCTATTTTAAGAAGATGAGTAGCCCACATAGACTAGGTAGTTTATAAAAGACACTAATGGGTGCTAAGTCCCAAATTGGTACTTACTGGGTGAAACTGGCTGTTATAAGTAATTTTAGGGAAATTTCAAATTGATTAGTTCTTTTGGGGTAATAGTGTAGAAGTAGCTTGTTCTTTTCTTTGAGTCGTTACAGGTGATCTTTCATGTACTTATATATTGTTATGAGGGTTAGTTTTTTCTCATTCATTTTAAGGGACCAAGTCGTTTGTGCAAGATCTTCCATAATTGGAGAGATCTATATTTATATTCAGAGCCTCCGGCCCATCCAAGAACAAAAAGGAAAAGAAATATTTTGGGTACTATGTCCTATCTATATCTTGAAATCTGAAGCCATATTTTTCCCTGTACAGATGTACTCCGTTATGATATCGGACTTCCTTTTTTGATGTTTTATGGTTCTGCTAATGCACGGTTTATTTCTTGAATAATCTGGCAGTTTTTATTTTTATTGTTTATTTGTTTATTAATTCCTAGTTAAATTATCTACACCTCTTTCATATCCACCTGGTATGTATTTAAATGCATGTACTGGTGACAGGACCCTCAAAGTGCCAAGCTCCCGTATTGTCATCATTGAGGGCATCTATGCTTTGAGTGAAAGGTTGAGACCTCTACTGGACCTTCGTGTGTCTGTAACAGGTGGAGTTCACTTTGACCTTGTCAAACGGGTTTTACGAGATATACAACGTGCTGGACAAGAACCAGAAGAAATAATCCAGCAAATATCGGAAACGGTTTGTTTTTCCTTTTAATCGTTATATCCAAATAGAAATTGCTTTGTTAAAAGTTCTCAACTAGACCCTTCTACACAGGTATATCCAATGTACAAGGCCTTTATTGAGCCAGATCTCCAAACAGCACATATAAAAATCACCAACAAGTTCAATCCATTTACTGGATTTCAGACTCCTACTTATATATTAAAGGTCACTCTCTATGTTATGATATTTTACTTCTTATATTTATGTGTATACTTGTTGCTATTCTTGCCGAAAGTCCCTAAGTTACTCTCCATCCCATATTGTTTGTCCACCTTAGAAACTCTAATTTTTTAAGGAGATGACATTAATGCATTGTTTTTTAAATAAAAAAGTCATCTATTTTCGAAATTAACCTCCTTAATTTGAACTCATATAAAGTAAGGGTGAGGAAAATTATTAAAATTGAGTCTATTAACTTTTTATGGTGGATAATATTTTGGAATATCTCAAAATGGACTTGTGGACAAATAATGTAGGATGGATGTAGTACTACAACTTGTCTACGTTGATAACTGAGTGCTGCCTCTAATTGTAGTCAGCAAGGAAGGTGACGGTGGACCAAGTCAAGGCTGTTTTCACTGAAAATCATACAGATTCAATGGAGCAGACTTATGATATATACCTTCTGCCACCTGGTGAAGATCCAGAATCTTGCCAATCATATTTAAGGATGCGGAATAAAGATGGAAAATACAGTCTCATGTTTGAGGTTCGCCTCTCTAAAGTTTGAGTTTTCTTGTTTTTATAATTGCATTCTTACTTGCAGGAAAAAAAAAGGATAAATGTGCATTCTGAAATTTTTAGTGATCAACATATTTTGAGAAGTAATAGACTTTCTGTATGTCCCTGTATTTTCTGTTTACGGACATGATTGTTTAGTGAAGGTATGGTCCGAGAAATAGCTTCATAGAAAAAGAATTTTATGTATCTCACTTTTGATAGTTGCTTGTTAGTAAGTCTAGTGGTGAGGCCTTAGTAGGGCATGATCAGATATAGCTGCATGATAAAAGTGATGCATCTTGTGGGTCCCAAATAGTTCAGATTAAGGGATTTTGTGTGATTGTAGTCTTGTAGAGACATTGATATCATGCTAAGCATGTTTTCGGTTGATCCAATGAATTTTCAAATCAATGTAGTGATGTTGGCTTTAGTTAAAAGAAATTTATCAAGCAAGTCTAAGAAAGCCCAAAAACTGTCTGTAATAAATAGCAATCTACATAAACCGAGAAAATAAGATTTTTTTTTTTGATAAAGAAAAACCGAGAAAATAAGATTTGAGTTGTTTAATAGGACAAAATTGTTTTTTTTTTTTTGGGGGGGGGGGGGGGGCTGTACTAATAGATTTTTTTATATTGGTAATTTAGGCATGCACCTAATGAGTATGACCTGATCTTCACGTTATTCTTATAAGGTCAGGAGGTGCCATGGGTTTGTTGACAGATTAGACTTTTGTTTCTTGAATTCTTGTCAAATAAATTGTTTTTTTCTTTTGCAGTACCTTGACATGACATAAGATGGGTGTAAGATATAGTTTCATGGAATTCCTTGATACTTGGGTATGTAAGGTGTTGTTATTTGAGCAAGGAGGCAATTTTATTGTCTGGGTAGATGCAAAGGGAAGGTTTCACACCCAATTTGTGTACTGTAGTAGCATTGCTTGTGGCGTTAGGAGGAAGTTTGGGTATTGAGACTTTTTGTCCTTGGAGGAGGTTGGAATCAAGATTAGGACAGGTCAAACAAAGGTTTTTTTTCTCGAACTTACCTACATAGCCATGCTGTACACCATTCCCTCTTGCTAGATGTATCACCATTGATTCTTGAGTTTTTGGGTCTATTAAGTTTGTAAGATCTAGATGGCAGGAAACACCAGGAAGCTCCACAGGAGGATTTCTATTTTTTGTTTGTTATTTGATTAAAAAAATAAAAATCCAAGATATTTGTAAGGTAGGTGATGTGGTATAATATGTCCAATGAAGCAAGCCACTTGTGCAATTTGAATCATGCTACTTGCAAGTGACTAACTTTAACTTAATTTAAACAGATTTGGACAAAAGGGTAAAATTGAAGAACAATGTCAAAAATTGGAGGGCAATTTCACTGTAATTAGAAGAATAAGGACCAAATAGCCACACTAATCGAAGTTGGAGGACCAAATTATATTAAGAGTTGTAGACCATAGGAGTTGCATTATATTGAATTTTGTACTTGTTCCTTTGATGATAATTTTTCAACAAAGACCATTGTTGCCAATGATTTTTTTCACTTTATTTAATCTTGTAAGTCCATATATAACAGAATAAATTTCCTATATGGTTGACTTCTTACCTTTCTGTGGCTCTCCATTCTAGCTAAGAATCAATTTGACACATTGAAGGCGAAGCTATATGGTATTACCTGACTTGATGGGTTATACGTCTGTTTTGCAGGAATTGATGACAGATAATCCATTTCTCATATCACCAAGAATAACTTTTGAGGTTAGCGTGCGTCTACTTGGTGGACTAATGGCCTTGGGATACACGATAGCAGCTATCCTTAAAAGAACCAGCCATGTATTCTCTGATGGGAAGGTCATTGTAAAAATCGATTGGCTAGAGCAACTAAAACGTCAGTATGTTCAGGTATGGCTATGTATTTCTGCACCTTCATCTATGAATACTCAGATAGGATTCTACATATGTTGTAAACTTTGGTTCTAGAAAACCTATGCTTAGGCATACTCTTCATTTCTCTTATATAGGCTTGTCCATGGCCTGGCTAGAGGTGTTTGGTCCAGGCCTGCGCCAAGAACATTCATAGTTCAGGCCAAGGCCTGCCCTCGCCTGAGTGCCTTGTGTGGTTGGTGCTGGCGTGACCTTAAGAGGAAAAGTTTAGTCTGGGCCTTGCCTGACCTGGCTCATTGAGTGGTTCCTATTGGCAAAACTTTCACTTCTCTTCATTTATTTCCTACCTTTTTCCATCATATGACTGCAGAACAAGTGGTTGAGGCTAAGATATACATCTAAGAGACATGATGTTTGGTGTTTAAATGCGACTGTGTTCATCTTTAATCTTTTTGATCTCTTATTGTAACCCAGTATGTGAACTATACCAACCTAAATTTCTTCCTTTTTGATGAAAAGGTGCAAGGAAAGGACCGGTTAGATGTAAAATTTGTTGCTGAGCAGCTGAGATTGGAAGGTTCATATGTTCCTCGTACATATATTGAACAAATTCAATTGGAAAAGCTTGTAAATGAGGTCATGGTATGAAAACTCAACTTATTATGCATTTCCATGCATTAGTAGTTGTGATCGTTTTTTTTTTTTTTTTTTATAAGTAAAGTTGTGATCTAATCTTGCCACAGGCCCTGCCAGAAGATTTAAAGACGAAGCTCAGCCTAGATGAGGATCTGGTTTCAAGTCCCAAAGACGCACTTTCTAGAGCCTCTGCAGATAGAATCGCCATGAGAAATAAGCATCTTAAGAGGTGCATTTTTCTGAGCCTTCTATATTGTTATTATTGTTGTGAATTCAATATACATATGCTGACATTGTATCCTGACAAGGGTATGGAGGTAGGTCGATATGTGAGATCCATGGATTTGCAAATTGTATATATCTGTACATGTTTGATTGCTTCATGTTATTTGAGCTGGTAACTTGAACTTCACGCCAAATTATAGCATGTTAGAAGCCCTGATTCTCTGGGTTTGAGAATCGACAAAGAGGATGCCAATGTCTTTACATGGAATTTTCATGCTGTCACTCTCTATAAAATCATGTGTGTGGTCCCTTTTTGTCCTCTTTACCTTGGTCGGTATTCAGTTAGGAATATGGCCTTGAAAGTTAACCAGCCTGTTAGGAATTCAAAGTGGTTTCTGGATTTTTTCTGGCAATGCAGATTATTTTCCATTGAGGTTTGTGTGATTTATCTTGTATGTTTTAAAAATAGACTGCTCCTGCCAATCCGTTGCTAGGTTTTCTATGTGAGAAATTATTTGCTTTTCTGTTATCTTGTATCATTATTGAATTGAGAAACTAAAGTAAAAATCACTTAGTCCTAACATCATTTATGAGGAGCCGGACGACAAAGCCTCCTCAGATAAAGATGTCTTGGATGCTACTCTCCTGGTAAGAACAACTTTTTCTATTGTGATTTTTTGGCGGTTCGGTCAGGAGGGACAAAAGAGATGCTTTCTATCAGTGCTGTGCAAAATTAGTGTACCCCATGGATTTTTGTGTTTATTATAAATGTAACACTCCAGTCCCATATTGGGAAGATGAGAAGAAGCCCAGAGTGGGTGGTTTATAAAGATAGTCATGAGTGTTAAGTTCCACATTACCTAGTTACTAGGTGAAAGTGTGCTTTATAATGAATTCTAGGAAAGCTTCAAATTGACTAGTCTTTTTGGGGTGATAGCGCAGATGTGGCTAGCGCTTTTTCCTGGGTTGTTACAAGTGGTATCAGAGCCATCTAGTAACGCCAGATTATGTGATACTGGAGTACTGCATGACGTGACCCTGACGAGGACGTTAGGAATTTAAGAGAGAGAGTTTGTAACACTTTAGTCCCATATTGGGAAGATGAGAAGAAGCCCACATAGAGTGGGTGATTTATAAAGATAGTCATGTAGTGCTAAGTCTCACATTGCCTAGTTACTAGGTGAAACTGGGCTTTTTAATTAATTCTAGGGAATTTTCAAATTGACTAGTCTTTTTGAAGTGATAGCGCAGATGTGGTTAGTGCTTTTCCCTGGGTCATTACAATAAAGATTTTTTAAGTTCTAAATATCTAATTGTGTCATTGACTCATACTTTAGAAAATTTTGGACAATGTTAAAGGGAAGAAAGTATTATTTAAGAAATTTATATAAAAATGTAATGGTCCAAAACCTCAAAACAAGAAGTATGTGTGACTGTGTTGACTGTGCGCACCTTTTATAATGAACTTCCCAAATATGGTATTTTTCTGTTTGTTTTATCTTTCTTTTTAAAAGTTCGCTGCCTTTGAGTGACGATGTGATTTTGAACAGAGGTGTGTCACTTTCATATTCAAACCAGAGGGACAAGAATCTGGCCAGACTTACTGGATATACTGCCAACAGTAGAAGGTATGATGACCGAAACTTGGAGTCCTCTGCAGCACTGGCGAGCGAGGTAGACTCACGATGTTTTAAGTTATTCTTAATGGTTCTGATATTGTGCTTTTGCTACGATACTAGCAATTGAAATTTTCATTTGTCAATCTGTTTTTATTTCTTGCTTTATTTATTTATTTATTTTTGTAGGGAGTCATTACTCGGCTTTCGGAACAAATTTCTTCATTGAATGATAGAATGGATGAATTTACAAATCATATTGAAGAGCTCAATTTCAAGTTAACCATCAAGAAAATTTCTCCTAGCCAACAAAATATGTCTATTCAAGCTGACCCCAGCAATGGCTCTGCTCCCACTTCGCAGTTCATCTCTAGTTTAGGCAATGGTTCGTTGATTGGATCCATGATGCCTAATTCGTCATCTTCCTCCCAGCTGGCTAAGGAGTCTCCTTTGATGGAAGAGGTATTAATTTAGACTCTTTATACTCTTCTAAAGTTTGTTATTCTCTAGCTCTTTCGGTAAATAATTATAAGAGACAAGTTACAATGCTAATAGTTGCATTTGATATGTTAAGACTGCTTGCTATGATGGTTAAACACCTTGCCAGTTTATACTGTTCGTAGTATATTGTATATAACTAGAAACCTCCCCTTGAGGACACTAGTACGACCTCCCTCCCCCTCCCCTTTAAGACAAAAAATTACTTTTCAAAAAAAAAAAAGTTATCAACAATTTCTTTGTGTACCCTAATAATTCAGTTAGATTTGTAGATGTTCCTTAATTTGCAACCCTCAGTCCGCTGCCAAAGAAAAAAAAGAATGAAAGAAATAAAAACAAAGAGGTGGATTAACGGCACGTGGTTGGATGATAACATGCAGCTTAGGAATGAACTGCCATAAAGATGCAATGAACCAACCAGAAAGGAAAGTGACTAAAATAGTACCACTGTTCAGAAATTTATGGAGGCAGTGAAGAAGAGATAAAGACGATTTATCAGTCTGTATTTGAACCCATACTCTAAAGCATGACGATAGGGCTAACTGAAAAAACTTGCAGTTTTGAAGGGTAAAAAAATTTCTGCTTGATTCAGGCATTTTATCAATCTGTTCTCATGATGATATTGTAGTCTTCTTACTTGACTCTAATACGATTAGTTAGTTTTTTTCTTTTTAAAATCTGGACAATGACTGGATACTAGTCAGTTTGCATGGACACAGGTCTGGAACCCAGGCGTCTAAAGCCATGGCAATAGGGCTTTACCTTCTAGCATTGGTCCAAGTTTCTGTCCTTGTAAGTGATTCATGTACCCGTCATATGACTGGGTAGCAGCTGATATGTTGCGATAAATAGGAGACTACTTTGGAGGGTATTGTTGACATGTAGGAGAATACTTATTAGAAGATCTCCGCAAATAAAAATAAATATAGATCAAAACCTACAAAAATTGAGTTTGCATAGAGCAATTCCGACTATTTGCCTAGTTACATTCTCAATAAACTGAAAGAACAGCTTGTGGTGGGAGGTGTTATCCTTTCATTTTCTGATAATTTCTTGATCAGAAGACACTAGAAGTATCCCATTAGGAGATTGTCGTTTTAATAATGCATGATAATCACATTGATTTCTGTTTTCAAGTACAATTTGATCAAGAGGTTTATAGTGGTATTTAGTCAGCAAAAGTCATGTTTGAGACATGATTGCTTGCTGGCTGGTTTTTCATTTTCTTATTGGTTCCTACTTTGAAATCAGATATCAGGTATTGCTCGGGGACAACGTCAAATCATGCATCAGTTGGACAGCCTTAGCAATCTTCTCCGTGAGAGTTCGAGTTCGGGAGAGAGGTCTCGCCAAGTAAGAAGTAACAGGAAAAGCATTATTATGGCCAAGGTTGAACCCATTGCCGTCCCCATAATGTTTTCATTAGCAATTGGTGGTTTAGGAATCTTCTTGATTAAGGGGTTCTTAACTCGAAGTTGATTCCTCCACCCAGTAGGGTTATACAGAATTAGGAGATTGTTTCAAATTTTATTTCAACTTTCCTGTGTTTCCCCTCCCCCGTCTTGTAATATTTACCCTTCTGCTCGGGAATGCCAGTTGATTTACCAATGACTGATAGTGCTTAGGCATATAGGAGGAGCTTTCGAGGTTCTCTTTGAGGGTTTTTCAAAGAAGGGTGCAGCGGTCAATTTTGTGACTTTGGGGGCCTCTATGGTCATGTCAATAATTGTTTATTTGCTTGTTATGACATTTTCAAACTTTATAATCTACAAGTTAATTAAATACTGAATTTACATGTGAATTACGAATTTCCTCAGACTTTAGTTTACTATTCACAGTTGCTGCAGTTTCAATCTGGTAGTAGGCCTGTGGCTTGGTTTGAAACTGTTGCATAATTTGAATGGGTTTTCCACGGAAGAAGAGCAAACAAAATAGGATTAATGGTTGTTAGTGCAAGGATATAAAGGGTCCTCAAGACCACCTTCCAGCGAGGAGTTCTGCAGAAAAAAAGAGTTAGAAGGGTTTATTGGTCCGGTAAACCCACTTGGACGCCCAAGTTAGTCAAAGTTAGCAAGAGAACGGTAAAATGATATTTTGGTAGAGTTTATTGTATTCCTGTGAAGTTCATCTAGGCTTTTTATATAGGTCGACCTCTCCTTAGGGTTCAAGGGACTACCACCAAGAACTTGTAACTTGACGTGGAGATTCCCTCCCTTAGTTTGTTAAGAGAGGCATCACGTTGCGGACAATTGGTTAACTGAGTTGGTGGAGGGAGAATTGGCTGCTTGGCGAATTTGCAGCGAAGACCACTTTCCAGCGAGGAGTTCTACAGAAAGAAAGAGTTAGAAGGGTTTATTGGTCCAGTGAACCCACTTGGACGCCCAAGTTAGTCAAAGTTAGCAAGAGAACGGTGAAATGATATTTTGGTAGAGTTTATTGCATACCTATGAAGTTCATCTAGGCTTTTTATATAGGTCGACCTTTCCTTAGGGTTCAAGGGACTACCACCAAGAATTTGTAACTTGACGTGGAGATTCCCTCCCTTAGTTTGTTAAGAGAGGTATCACGTCGCGGACAGTTGGTTAACTGAGTGGTGGAGGGAGAATTGGCTGCTTGGCGAATTTGCGCTCGAATTCGAGTAGCTGGCTGGGTTGAGGGTCGTCGAGTTGTTAGGCTATCGGGCCCTTATTAACCCATGATTCCTTATATCTTTGAAGGTCAACTAAACTTTCTGGCGGTTGGGCCCTCATAGGTTCGTCGGCATTCAAGCCCTAGAATGGTAGTTTAAAGTTTCTTTAGTCTACTAGTAGTTAAATGTAAATAGAATTTGTCTTTTGGCAATTCAATGCATGTAAGAGATGGCTTTAAAGATTGTAGGTATTTCAATAGAATTATTGTAATTTTTTTTCTTTTGTATTGTGGTGGGGAGGATATTCTCTCTTGACCAAGTTTTATTTTGCTGGGGTATGCCCCTCTGCCTTTGTATAGTTTTTTATTTTTTTATTTTTTTATTTTTTATTTTTTGACATGTCCGCACAAGAGGGGGGAGGGGGATTCGAACTAGTGACCTCCGCTTTATTATACGTGGTCCAACCGATTGAGTTACCTCTTGAGGATGTATAGTTTTTTATTTGGATATAAAACTTAACCCCCCCAAAAAAAATCAATGTTTTCAAGAAGACTAGCAAGATGAGTTACTTCTCTTGAAAGAGGTTTTCTCATTTATCTACTTAGTGTAGTTTCTATTTTTAATTGAAATGTTATTTCTTTTTAGCAAAAATTGCTGTGCTTTGTTCTTCTTCATATTCAGATAGAATATTCTCTTTTTTATTTCATTTCTCAAAGTACTCATATTTATGCAATTTTTCACGTTGGTAAAACTGTTTGTACTTAACTTTTCTAAGAAATGTTTTTTTTTTGTTTTAACACGTCTGAAGAGGAAAACTCGAACTAGTGATTTATTAATAAAAGTCTTCTAAGAAAACAAAAGACGATAAATAAGCCATTATTTTCATCTTTAATCATAGTTATTTTGCTAGACTTTTATAACTCAAGTTTATTATTAAGGAATTGAATATTTGTCAAACGTGAAAAAAAAAAAAATAATAATAAATAAAGGCATACAAAACAAGCACAATAGGATAATGATTTTGCATTATTATTATTATTATTATTTTGGTCAAACTGTCTTAATAAAAGGAGTTTTGGGTGGTTTACTTAATATATAAGAATTTATATGCAATGAATTTATTAAAATTGTATTTTTAATATTGACACAATTGAAATATCAAGGGTCAATTTGAAACAGACATTAAACTTTGAGGCTTATTATTTAAGTATCCTAAAGGACAAGTAGACTGCTCTGGAGTTTATATATAAATAAAATTAATAGATCATTTAACTAATATGTAGAACAGAATTTTCTTTTTTAACACAAAAACATAAGAGAAAAAGTTTGGGGAGCAAAGGGAAAACGACTTGCAGTCTAGCGGTGCAAAATGAAACTTCTTATATTTTCTTTATGACGTTCCACACCTCTTCTCACTTTCCTTTCGCCGTTGGGTAGAAATTCCCCATTGCTTTCGCCAAAGAAATTTCACATTTTTCATAAGATGTAGAAGAAAGAGAGGATCAGGAGCCTCAGGTCCATCTTCCAATCGGGGTATTTATTTCCTTTTTCCGGTTACATAAATCAAAGTTTTGTTAGTACTTTTCATGTAAAAAATTTTATATCGCTCCCATCTGAATTTTGGATATTTGTGCTTCGTTTTGTTTATTATTTGATTCTAGTTGTATTGGGGTTTTTTTTTTTTTTTTTTTTTTTGTTCTGAACTAAAATTTGAAAGAAATTGATAGCACGTTTAGATGGAATTACAAATATTGTAGCAAACCCTCTTTTTGGTTGCTGAGAAAAATTGGAGGGGGAAGAAACGAAAAAGGAGCTTGTTTGTATTGTGTGCTCGTGGTGATTTTGGTTACCCATTTCTCTGTTAAATCTCACCTCAACTTGCAATCAAATGGTTATATCAGGGACAGCTGAGTAATGGCATTTTGCTTCCTTGGATTCTGATGATGCAAAATACAAGATTTGGAATTTTATGTTCTGTTTGATTTTCTTCATAAACATGTGTAATATTATTAGAAGAGACATTATGGGTTTCCTTCAATTTTTTATTTTGTTCTAAAATGTGGAAGATGATGAAAATATAACGGTGGCATTTGATTTTTTCTGAGTTAAGTTTTCAATTGCTTAGACGTTGTGTTGGATTTCTCTGCAGCCCTCCTCCTATCTGAGATGCGCAAATGGGTGATTTTTCAAGTCTGGATTTGATCAGCGATCTGCCTCAAAGCATTATAGAGAGCATTCTCACACGGCTACCAATAAGAGATGCGGTAAGAACAAGTGTTTTATCAAGCAAATGGAGGTATAGATGGGCTACACTCACTCATCTTGTATTTGATGAAGAATGTGTAACTGTATGCAATGACCGAGCTCTTATTGAGCACAAGTTTATTAATTTTATTACTCGGGCTCTATTTCTCCACCAAGGACCAATCCACAAGTTCCAGCTTTGCACTTCAGACTTGCAGAGCTGTCCTGATATAGATCAATGGATACTTTTCCTTTCAAGGAAAGATATAAAAGAATTGGTTCTTGAATTGGGAGAAAGCGAGTGGATTCGGATACCTTCATGTCTTTTTAATTGTAAAAAACTAACTCGTTTGGAGCTGGTTCGTTGTGAACTGGATCCGCCTCCTACTTTTAAGGGCTTCTTGTATTTGAAGACCCTTAATCTTTACCAAGTTTTTGGCATCTCGGATGCAATTGAAAGTCTTATTTCTAGTTGCCCTCTTCTTGAGAATCTATCGCTGTCATACTCTGATAGTTCAACTCTTAATATTCGTGCCCCAAATCTCAAATACTTGTGCCTTGAAGGTGAATTCAAAGACATATGTCTTGAAAATACTCCTCTTCTTGTTTCAATGTCTGCTGCTATGTATATGACTGAGGACATTGCCGAACACATGGAGCAAAGTTCAGTTTGCAATTTTATCAAGCTTCTTGGTGGTGTACCTCATCTTGAGAGGCTCATTGGGCGTATTTACTTCACAAAGGTAATTCTATGTCATGTTTTTGTGTGTTTACTGGATCTTCCTCCGCGCTGTTCTGAGGTCTCCATTGTAGTTCTGTATGCATAACTATCTTAACTTTTTTCCTGTCTCTAGTTCTTGAGTATAGGTGGTGACCCAGAAAGACTTGCAATTACATATAGCCATTTGAAGATTATCGAATTATGTCAGGTAAGCTTTGAAGATATGAAAGAGATGCTTGTTGTTCTTCGCTTGATTACGAATGCGCAGAACTTGAAGGAACTTCGAATCTCGGTAAGCTATTTTCAACATATTGAAGCTTTATTTGGTGAATGCATTAGCTTTGTTTTGAATAACTTTTGTTTTGCTTTCAAGAGTTAAGATTACTTTCAACATATTGAAGCTTTATTTGGTGAATGCATTAGCTTTGTTTTGAATAACTTTTGTTTTGCTTTCAAGAGTTAAGATTACGGCCATCATGTTTTCTATCAATTAATGTTCATTAGGGTGGTTCTGCAACCTCAAACACGCTTGCTGCTATAGAAGCCACTGATTTGGATTTTTGGGAGAAAGAATTCCTTTCGCATTGCTTGTTTGAGAGACTTAAAGTTGTGAAGATGACAGAGATGTCTGGTGTACGACATGAGATGGAATTCATCAAGTTTTTGCTTGAAAATTCTCCAGTGCTCGAGATAATGAGTATCATGCCTTGTCCATTTGTTACGGATGGAAGATTGAATATGTTGATTGAGTTGGTGAGGTTTCGAAGGGCTTCTGCTCGAGCAGAAATTTTATTCATGCAAGGATAAACATTAAACGCATCTACTGTAAAGTTCCTTTCGTTCTCAATTCTTTTGGTAGTTTGTTCCCGTTACATTTATGTGTAACTATTTATTGTGAAATAACAAACAAATTTAGTATCCAATTAAATCATTGACTGTATTTGCATGATTGTTGCTATTGAAGATAAAAGTTAAATCTAATAGCCCAAAAGTTATTAATTATATAGATCTTTTACCTTATTTATCTTGAAACAGGTAAGACTTGTCATTGCTATTTTTTTTTTTTTTTTGACATGTCGCACAAGAGGGGGGAGGGGAATTCGAACTAGTCTCGGCCGATTGATTTACCCCTTGGGGACGTTATTGCTAATTTTTAGTTCAAAGACATTGCAAATTGAGTGTTAGTTTGAGCGAGATATTTTGTACTTTTTCCTACAAAAGTATTTATAACATAATTGGGGGTGTTTGTTAAACACCACGGTACTGTTTATTCTCCACCGCACTATTCATGAATAAAAAAATAAAAAATAAATAATAATAATAATTGATATGGGAAAATGAAAAAGTGGTATTGAAAAGTAAAAAATTTTGTTTTGTAGTGATTTTTTTTATTGGAATAGTAATAAAAAGTAAATGATGTGATATAAAAAATGAATAATTTGATATAAAAGTAAAAATGTTTTTTTTTTTTAAAATGAAGTGAATAGTGTGGTGGGATGATGAATAGTGTAGTGGGGTTTAATTGCTGGAAAGAAACCTTGGAGTTGATATAAGATTTTTAGAAGTAGAAGCATCCCAATTCCCGTGGGAACAGAGTGACTCTCCTTCTGGGATTCAAAATGCTATTAAAACAAACAAATTCATTATTCTTACACGTTCAACACCCTCACTATGACATTTGCCCGAAAAATTTCTTCACACAGCAGAAACAGAAGGACATGTAACACTCACCTAAACGTCAGATTCTGTACAGTCAGAAATGAACACAATTCCTTGAGGATTCAATATCAATCTAATATACAGCAAACTCATTTTGACAGGGATTTTTCACTCATATTATTGTATAATTGGGTTGGTCTCATTTTTCACAACCACGTCATTTGTCATGTCACCTGGGTCCAGAGAGCTCCATTGCTTGGACAAGCAAGGAAGAGTCATCAGTAAGATCTGAGTATCTCTCCGAAGAGGAGAATTCATTGGCTCTGCCTCTGGTTGATTCAGCTTTATGAGAAGCTTCCCACTTCTCTGCAAGCCCATCTCCTTCCAGCATCCGGACCACTTCAGACATCTTTGGTCTACGACTTGGAAGGTACTGGGTGCACAACAAAGCCACTCGAACCATTTCTTCAAGCTCTATTCGATCATAGTTGTTTGTCAGGTCCTTGTCAACCAGTATATCAAGCTTTCTTTCCTGATGAATTTCCTTCACCTGCAATTATTGTGTCATGAATTAGATAATGTCTCTACTGTCTACACAATAAATGAGCGGTTGTCTTACCCAGTCAAGCATGGCTCCTTTCTGGTTTGACGCTTTGCCAAACTCTAAAGCTCTTTGACCAGATATTAATTCAAGCAGAAGGATCCCAAACCCAAAAACATCTGTTTTCTCAGAAGATTGGCCTGTTGAGAGATACTCTGGAGCTATGTGCCCCACAGTTCCTCTCACAGCTGTTGTCACGTGTGAATCTTGGTGATCCAACAGCTTTGCCAGTCCAAAATCTCCTACCACAGCCTCGCAGTAGTCATCAAGCAATATATTTGCAGCTTTCACATCTCTGTGAATTATCTTGGGATCACACTGTTCGTGCAAGTATAACAAACCCCTTGCAGCTCCCAAGGCAATTCTTTTCCTTGTACCCCAATCCAGAGCTGGTTTTGCTGCAATGGAGAAAAGATGATCATCATTGTTATATGCTCAAGCTGGAGATAGAAGATCAAAAAGAGTTTGCAATTGGATTACACCCCAACCAAGGTGATGATCACACGGATCTAAAGACTAATTTTCACTACCACGTCATCTTAGTTGTAAAACAATCATGACTTACTCTAATCCTAATGTACCTTTGAGACGGGAAGCAACACTCCCATTTGACATGTATGGGTAAACCAAAAGCCTCTCTGTGGCTGTCATACAAAACCCGTAGAGGCGGAGGAGATTCCGGTGCACTGCTAGGCTGATCATCTCAACTTCAGTTTGAAATTGGATCTCACCCCCAGTGGCATTTCCGTCTTTGAGCCTTTTCACAGCTACTGTTGTACCATCTTGAAGATAGCCTTTGTACACATTGCCGAAACCACCCTTGCCGATCATGTTCTTGCTGCTGAAGTTGTTTGTAGCAATTTGTAATTCTTTAAACTGAAATTTCTTCAAGTTTCCTAGGCAAAGTTCTTCATGGTGTTCTGAAATTTAACAGAGTATTAATAAAATACATACTAATTTGATTCTGTCTGCTACTGCTTTATATGTTTGAAAAGATACATATGTATCTTACTAACCATAAACATCAAAGAATATTTGCTGGTTGCGTCGTTGCCTCCACCAAAGAAGGAAACCAAACCCAAGAATTAACAGGCAGATACACCCTAGGCTTGAGCCAAAGGCTAAGGCAATTTTCTGGCTTTTACTTTTTCCAGAAGGTCGAGAGTCTAAAGAATCATGGGAAGAAAAGAAAAAGGGTCAGGATAATAGCAAGAAAACTGTATGTGGGAAACTCAATTGAATTTCGAAACTTAATCTTAAAGCAGGGGATATCACATAGGATAAAGAAGAAAGAAGAAAACGCAATAAAGGATAAAGAACACGGCAACAAGTATTTGTATTATAAGGTGTAAAGGTTTGAACAAAATTGAACAAACTTGCAACAAGCAGGAACTCTTCATTACTTTGTGAAATATTCGAGGTATAAGAAGGTGGCGGCGATGGTGTCACGCAGCCATCGTTCTCTGTTCCGGCGGCACATATCAAAGGGTTTCCAGCAACACTGCATCAGGCAAAAGAAAAAATAATTGGACAAAGAAAAGTTGAATGTTCTGAAGAGGGAAACAGAAACATTTTCAGAGTGACTTACTTGAATGTCTTACTATGCGACCTGGGTACAGGACCACTCAAATTGTTATAAGACAGATCCCTAGAACATTAAACAAACCACATAAATCTCTTATTCAGATATATATAATCACATAAAATTCATGACACAAATATAATTATCATTAAAGAACAAGGTATGAAGAGAACTACAGAAAAGCAAGCTGGGTCATGTTTGCCAAAGCTAGAGGAATTGCTCCAGAGAGATTATTGTTGTTTAGCCGCCTGATCAGCATTGAAATCCCACTATTAGATTTATACCAGTAAGAGACTGTTAAAGCCATGTTTAAATTTCACTTACAGGTATTGGAGGCCTTTCAGGTGGACAAGAGTATTGGGAAGTTGACCGGAAAAGAAGTTATTAGAAAGATCAAGTGTTTTAAGCTTTTGGAGTCTCCCAAGCTCAGAGGGGATTGGTCCAGATATATTGTTATTTTGCAGGAGTCTGCAAGAAAACTCCTCTAGTAAGAAACTCCATGCTGAATATTTCACACTTTCTTAATATGCTGGTTTACTTACATAATCTGTAGATTTGTCAAGTTGCTGATGCTTGGTGACAGAGTTCCAGACAAGTCCTGGCTTGGAGTTCCTCTGCACCAAAACCAATTTCATCTAATTCAAAAACAATATTTTTTTAAAAAAATATTTGTAGCAGAGAGACTTTTCATCAAGTTCCAAATTACTTGCATGGTTTGATATATTTCTACTTACAGCCCAATGACCAAACCATCAGGAGAACAAGTGACCATAGTCCAGCTACATGGATCCACAGCAGTGTCATCCCAATTCTGAAGAACTTCACGAGGATCGTTCAGAGACTGTTTTATTTCCATCAAAGCTATCACTGCAAAATTTATAAGAATTGTGAAAGACCATTCAAATTTATTCAGCTGGAAAGCTTTAAACTTGAGAAAGAGCTCCAGTTACCTTCATAGTTGATGCCTTTAGCAGAAAGCAAACCAGTTGCGGGCGCCCATAAGCATAAGAAAGCCAAACAGCACAAAAGAGCACCCACTCTCTTTTCCATTGAATAGAAAGTGCAAAAGACTAGGAACCCAGATGCCAAAATCAGCTTTTCCTTTCTAACAAGGAAGCAGGTAAAAGAGCCGTTAGGGATGGTTTGAACAAGTAAACACAATCAATCTTCAGCTGCTTTTTCTTTTTTTGCATGTAATATTTACATCAGAAGCCAACCACTGCAACTGCTCAGGATTCCCATTCCAGCAATCCCCAGTCACACCTTCTCTCAGAACAAAAACCAGAGAAGTTTGGGAGTGTGAAGGCCAAGGGGAACTAAACACGCGTGCTGCCGGTTTAGCAAAGTGGAGAAAAGAATATATAAAAGCTAAGAGCCATATTAGCCATATCTAGATACACGCGAAAAAGATGATTGAAAAAGAAAATACCTTCAATCATGGATTTTTTTTTTTTTTAACGAAAAAGAAAAAGGTGCTGGGGAGTGGAAACTTTTCCATTCACCATCACCTGGATTTATAATGTAGATCAAATGAAATATTCACTCATAAGCACTATAGAATATATAATACGACAACTGGAGCAAGAATTACTTTGTGAGGTCGGACAGTTTTGGTGTCAGCTAGACAGAGGTGTAGGCAGACTCCAAACTTGTGTTGGGATTGCTTTGGTTTCCTTTTTTTGTAATGAATAAGAACAGGAAGTAGGGAACTAATTACAGAATATAAAAATAAAAAATACCCAAAATAAAAATTCAATCTTGTCAGCAATCCAACTAAAGAAATTCTCGAAGATGGGAAAAAGCTAGTTGCTTTGGTTTGCCTTCTACTACTGTGGCCTTTGGGAATCCAACATTCCCTGAGGTTAGCAATTTTATTATACATGTACAACACATTCCTTGTATTTTAAACTCTTATGGGTTTTTAATAATAATAAGTGAGAATCTTGAGGGATTGAGGTTGAGTTAGATGATGTAATGGCTCCTCGTGAGATCTTAGTTGTGCCAATTATTTCTCACATTCGATTAACCTTTTTTTTATTACTTTTCCTGCGATTATCTAAACACTGGCTCCACGTTCAAGGGACAGTCCATCCAATGAACAATCAAAAGCAGCAAAACTTTAAAAAGCAAAAGCTGATGCCTGAACTGATGGTCACTCTCTCTCTCTCTCTCTCTTTGTGGGTCCTAAATATCAAGTGAGATACTAGTACACCTGTCGCATTTATAGCTGTCTGATGAAGAACTGACGGTGATACTCTTTGCTGGAAAACAGTGTTATAGTGTGCATGGTAAACACCAAAGTGGATGCTGGGGTCCCAGTCTGATGTTTGGTCGGACGGTCCCACTCTTGCAAATAATATAATTCAGGCACCACCCTGATTATAGCTTGTACATAGGTGCACGTGCAATGTAGGCCCATAGAGCCGTTGACTTGATGTTTCAAACGTTCATTTGGACCGATTGCCTGCTGCTTTTCCATGATCATCAATGAAAGTAAAGCGGATCGGATGGATCATGGATGGATGTCGTTTGTGATCAGACATAAAGCTAACTAGGGTTTGATTACCACTGAATAAGGCTTTTAACTTCACAAGCGATTTAGACTATTTAGTGTGTGTTTGGGCACAGACCTTTTAATGCCCATGTCGCGGTTACGGAGTCCACATGAGTCTGCTTGGTTATAACTTATAACCTTTTTTATACTTTGTTCCCTACTCAAACACTGATTTTTTTTATTTTTTTTTTTTCAAATATCAGTTATTTAAACGGATTTTTAAATGTAAGCCTATTATTAATAGTTAATAAATCTTTTTTTTTTTTTTTTTGGAGGAAATTTCCTTCGATCGAGTCTAACAAGTACCAAGTGTCATCTTTAACATGTTTTCTTTAATATTTTAACTATCATTTATTGTCATTTCACTAATCTAGAAACTCAAACATTAATCTTTTAAAAACCTAAAAATGTTGAATGATACTTGTTATTTATTAGAGTAGGTTGAAGGAAATTTCTTCCAAACTTGTCCAAAAATAATTACTATAAACGTCTGAACATAACTGTTGTTGCACACTTTCAACTACCCCACAACAATTGTTAGGAACTTTCAACAATCTTGTGATGGCTGCTATAAACCTTCATTGACCTGCGCAACGATCACCATGAACGGTCTTCAAAGGAAAAAATGATCATCTCTATTTCATTTGAAATGGAAAAAATCTAGTTAGTAAAAAAAAAATGTTAAAAATGGGATAAAATTGTCCTCATCTTTTGCTTAATCGGCTCCTCTAAATTTCATTTGAAATGTAGATGATAATATTTCATTCGGAGGCTGCCATACAACTCCAACCGACATAAAGTTTGTGATTAATATTAAGTGCAATACTATTATTTTGTTACACTGCAATAAGGCAAGGGTCTTATTTGAGCAGGTGACCCAACTCAAGTACCCCTACCCATAATAGGACATATGTATTGCACTGAATCTTTATCCGAATTTAATTAGTTGCCCATTGTTTCATGTTTCGATCACTTATTGACACATAGAGGTACAATTTTTGTAGTACATTTACTACATTGTATGGCCCTTTCTCAATGATTTTACTGAAATAAATACACAATGTATTGTAGGGCTACACCAACTCTTATAATCACATACTTTCACAATATATTCACTAATCCAAACATCTTGGATCAAAATCTCGTGAGAAATAGTATGGAGAAAATTATTAATTTCCTCTATGTCTCTTCTCTTCTAAGTTTATATCATACACTAAAGAGAAAGACAAGTCTCGATTAGACTACACTAATAGTCTATCAAATCGATTATGATAATTTTCAAGAATGTCACTTTACAAAGAAGAAATTAAGTACCCTATTCAAGATTATGAATAATCACGTTCCCAACATTAACATTAGCTCTACATCCTGGTACTTAAATCAAGTGCAGTACAGCTTCTAGCTGCTGTTTGTTGACGTGTTTTGTTTTCGGTCCGAAAAAGTTTTTTTTTATTTACGTGGCATAAATGTGAAAATTGTTTGTATTTTAAGTAGTATTTTAAGTTTTGAGTTCTTTATCAATGTTTTTGTCTTGAGAATAAGAAGAAAAAACAAAAATAAAAGTTTTGTTGAAGAATGGACAGCAGACCAGGTATAGAGGAGTAAATGTACTAATGTTAAATCACGACTTATCTTAATAGCTTAAATTTATAGGAATACGTAAATTTAATCAATACTTCAACACTTTTTCACGTGTATATTTAATTGAAATAAGAATTGAATAACGGAGATAGGATTTCGAACTCAATACCTCTAATTTGATACTATATCAAACCATTATTTTTCTTAAAAGCTTAAATTTATAAGAATTGATAAATTTAATAATATTTTGTGAATCAAATATTTAGACCTTTTTTTTTCATGTCCGGAGAGAGAGATTCGAACTTATGACTTTTACTTCATAAGGCGTGATTTTCAACTGATTGAATTACTCATTATATATGGCCGAAACGAATATTTCAGACTTTTTGCAATGAAGTACTTCGGAGGGGTAAAAAAAATAAATAATAATAATAATAATAATAATAATAATCTATTTTAAGTTCAGTGGCGTTTGGGTGGAACCCAATAGAAAAAGATAGCCGAGCACACCAGACACTTCTGAAGCGAGTTAAAATTGCATATCAAAGCTAACGAAGAAAGTATTATGGCCGGGTTGTAAATTCACAATAAGTTTGGTCCCCTTACGACCTTTTACCCTTCTTATAATAACAACTAAAGGATAGAATATTAGAATATTAAGTAATAATTTAATATAATATTAAAGCAAGGATTTAAGTCTACATCTTACTTTTTAGGAAAAAAACAAATACAAAATTAGTCTATATGATTTACTTGATTTACAATTTAGCTCTTTACAGTATCAAAATAAACTCAAAAGGAAAAGGTATGCCAAAAAAAAATAACTGACTTATTACAGTTAAATTATGTTCATTGATGTACCCCACAATTTTATTAGCTCTAACATATCACACTATCGAAATCTGTTAAGTTAATAATGAAATTTAACTGTACAGAGTAAATTGTCTTTTTGGTAGACCTCAGAGACTTAAAATTTATTTTGATACCATAAAAAACTAATTGAAAATCAAGTAAACTACATTGACTAATTTTATAATTTTTTCTACTTTTTAGAACAAGTTGATAATTGGTAGGTGAAAATCTAACATAAGCACTAAGATTCGGGGCCAATGCAATTGGAATAGTTAGGGTTTTTTTTTTTTTTCTAAGCCACTTGGAGTAGTGGGGTACATCCACATTAGCTTGTCCCTTTCCTTCACACCCCCACAACCAATAAGCCTTCCACTATGTGGATTTTTTTTTCTTTTTTCTTTTTAGTATTTTTTAAGGACCTTTGACATAGATATGGTATCATTTCCTGTCCATTTCAGTACTTTATTTTGGCTCCTTTCATGCACTTAGTTGCTACTTTTGGTCCTTTTTTTTTAACTCTTCTTTCCTCCATTAACAAAACCTGTTGCCAATTAGAAAAGGAAATTTCCCAGCAAGGTCTTGGAGTCAAAAGGGAGTCAAACAAGTGGATGGCTAAAGAGAAGTTGACCATAATCGTAATGAAGATAGGGGGTTCCTCAAATGAGTAGGAAATCATTTTGTTCCTTTTTCACCCACTAGGTTTGTTTGAACGGAGGAAGGAGCCATTATTTTGAACAATTTGTACTACCCACATGATTTTGTCTTTTGCCTCTGTCCCTCAAAGACAACCGACACTCCCACTCCCACTCTCCCTCCCAAAAGAAAAAAAAAAGAATATTCTATATCTACACTAATTACTCGTTTGAATTACTAGTCATTTGAATAGGTAACGTAAAAAACTCCATAAACTTTGAGTTGTTCGACCACCTATTTAAGCAAATGGGTTTCATATAAAATCTCACATTATCTGCTCAAATGACTTAACCATTGGGACATATGATTGTAGATCCCAATCCATTATTTACCTTTGGATTTCTTCTCCTCCATCTATGGTTTTGTAAAGAGAAGTTGATGTTCAACAAGAAGTGATTCTCTCACGGGCCGGCTGGCTTCATGATCACCTAAAGTTTGAATGTCCTTACTTTAGGGTCAGTTTGGTAGTCTCTTCATATAAGCCAAGCCAGAATAGATTCTTTTCAAAAGCTTAGGATACCTCACTCACACGCAAAGCCACCTTTTTTCTTTCTTTTTGTGGTGCATACATGACCTTAGCATTCTCTCTACACTCCTAAATACCACCCAATAAAAAGAGGGAAAGTAATGGTCACCAGCTGCTACCTCTCTCTTATATATTTCAAATACTTTTAATCCCATCAACCAAAAAGTGAGGGTGAAAATAGTTAAAAGGCGAAGAAAAGGACATGGAAATGGTGTAAAATGAAGATATGCTTCCACTGGTTTTCTTTTTCTTTTCTTGGCTTTATTGGAAAATAATTTCTCGAAACCTTTTCTGGAAGATTTCATGTAAATTATTAGCAATTTAGAAGATCATCCACATGTTTGTCAATCGATCACATGACTCATTATTTGATAGGCACATAATCCCTTCAGTCACTAACAGATGAGCATATGATCCGGTTAATAGTCACATGATTATTAAATTGTGATTTAAGATAGATATAGATGATATTCTTTTATATTATTACCTAATGGTTTTGAGAAAATTGCTCCAAAACGATTTTAGAGGAAACTTTATCTGGATTTTGTATTTGACCTTGTTCGATGTTGGAAGCCCTACAATTTTAAATGGAATTTTTCTTTTTCCTAGGTTTAGTCCATGGAGCAAAGGCTTGGGCCGATTTGGTGTTTTGACCCAGTTGGGGGTCATATTTGGTACGAATGTATTATTGACACTTCTTATATTATCTCTCTCAAAATTAGTGAAACTTTGTAAATATAGCCTTTAGTGGTAAACCACATTCTCTGTGTTTTGTTAATCTCTCTTTCTCTCCACCATTCTTATATCAATTATTTGATTAAGCATCTTTTAGAACCATTAGAGAAAGTAAGTGGAAGCATCAAGAAAAAGATAAGGATGGTCATAAAGTAAAGTAGACATGAAGTAAATAGCAGACAAACTTAACAAAGATTTCCAACTAAATATCCTGTTGAATTCAAAGTAAATCACTACTTGAGCATAGGGATAATACACCCTGGCATCCATTATCATTTATCCATACATCATCGGGCATCAAGGAAAAACCTTATTCTAAATCCCTTGTTATTTTAAGGACACCCTCCTAAACAAGTTTTTTTGTGCAAAGCATATTACAACTGCACCATAATATTCTTTAAATATTAACAAAATTAATTAGTTTTATAATTTTTTTATTAATTTACGCTTTTAAAATTTCCGATGACTTAACATGGTATTAGACTCACATTTTTTTGATCTAAAACAATCTCTTTTCACCGCTTGTGCCGAGTCTTTTCTTTCAAGCATGTTCTAGGTATTTTCTAAACTTCTTCGAGGGCTAGTCTACACTTTCAAGGTGAGACGGAGTTTTTCCAATCTCTCACGCGTCGTCACGCGCCACCATAAATTGTTCTTCTAGTCTTCACGCACCACCCTCATACATTTAAAAAGAGTTTGATTGCTTGAATTGGCTTGCTACTTGCAAATTGGTGGATATGTGAAAAATGCAACCAATTATGAGGTTCCGTGTGCTAACTACAGTTCGGTCGCGCCACCACATTCTTGCAAGTGCTACCTCGTTCTATTGGAGTGTCTGTACGTGAGATCCACGCACCGAACATACTTTATGCGTGCTTCATCGGGTCAACTCAATTCGACTACACCCAATCAACCTTTTTTTTTTTTTTTTTGAAAACTTCCAATCAACTTTTTTGATTTTGCGCTTCTCCTTAAAAGTACTAATGCCGATACTATTATTTATAAAATGATAATTATATTCATTAATTATTCTCAATTTAAGCTTGTGGGATAATTTGTAATTTAACAATAATGATCAGTATCTAGAATGTACGAGTAATTCTAGAAGTTCATCTTGTGTCACTTTTGTATCCCTCTAAAAATGAGGTTGCATTTAAATTCATCATTTGATCAAATCCAATAACGATCAATGACAAACTCAATTGTGATTTTAAGAGCCACATTATTTTTAGAAAAACACAAAAATAACATAAGATCGAGTGACTTATAGCATTACTCAGAATGCACGCATGAGAATAATTGATGATATAATATTAGAGGTGGAGACTGGAGAGAAATTGGATCCTCTCCCATTAGTGCATTAATAGATGCTTCTCATGTGCGCCAATCCTCCCCAATGACTCAATTGTATATCTTTTCTTGGATGACAATTATATACTAATTAATGAGACATTAAGTGGAAATCAAGCACACATAATCCATGCTGACTTTTTAAGGTGACTTCTTTTTTCTATAAATTTTTGTAAATACAAAGTTGGACAAAGAGAATCAATGCGGCAGTACTTTAAATAGACTATGAATTTCAAAGGGAGCTAGCTAGGTCTAATTTCTTTATTCTACTTAAAATGATTTCCTTATGTTTAAAATCTTAAGGAGTCAAAATAACTTATCAAGGCGTTACTTGAAAGTCAATGTTAGAATAAAAAAAAAAGTAGTTGCCAAAAGAAAGAAAAAAAAAATGGTATATAGAACAACACCTCAAGAAATGCTTTTCGGTAGAGGCAGAGCAGATCTGCTCAAAGCCTGCACTGACTCTAACTACACAATAAAAGGTAGACAATATGTCAAAAGCGAGGAACCCAACTGAATTGCTTTAATATGTATCAACATTAGTCTCTGCTCCCCGCACTTCAAAAGGCAAGCACAAGAGATAGGTTAAATAATAGTTTATCTCAAGGGAAAATTATAATTTACTCTCCGGAAGTGTCAGCCTTTTTTTTTTATTCTATTTTCAATGTTTAAAAATTGACAATATATTTTCATAAAGATTTTTTTTTGGCAATGTGGCAATTATGTTTAAAAATTTCGTCTTTTTTGACTGTTTGGAGAACATGTGATAGTTTAGGATAGGAAAAGTCTAAAAAGCCCCTATTTTTTTTATTAAAAAAAAAAATCAAAAAATAAAAATTGGCCATTTGGGGGTGGTCGAAAATGTCCGGAATGGGGACGGCAAGCCACCCCATGGCCTAATGGAGGTGGCTAGTCACCCCCCATGCCCTAATTGGGGGTGGTTGAAACCACCGCCAAAGGGTTTGGGGGTGGCTTGAACACCCCCATTTGGGCGGTTGAGCCACCCCCTTTGCCCATGGGTTGGCTGCTGGCCACCCCCAATTTTTTTTTTCCTTTCTTTTTGTTTCTTTTAATAAAATAATAAACAAAATTGAAAAAAAAAAAAAAAAGATGGATGCATTTCAGAAAATTGTGGGGTGAAGTAGGGGTAATTTTGGTATATTTGGTGCTTAAAGGCCATGTGCTTCGCACGTGAACTACCTATTGTCCAAAGTGACAGAATCTGTGAACGGAATGACCACATTGAAAAAAAAAAAAACAAAAACACTTTGTGGGGGTACATTGTCAATTTTTAAACATTAGAGGTAGAATCAAAAAATGCTGAAGCTTTGGAGGGTAAAATTTTAAGTCGATAAAAAATTAAATTAAATTAGTTAATTGATTTTTAATACTCCACGTCACATGTGGATTCAAACTTCTCCTTAATAAATGAAGCTCATGAAAGATAGAGAGTGGTTCGGATCTGTTTGGATTTAAAGAGTGAATTCAAAACAGACTGTGTTGGTTCCTTAACAGTTCAACGTGTAGAATATTTGACTAGAAATAAGGGTAAATTGTAAGTCAAGGTTCAAATTCAAGATTTTTACTCTTATACCATGCTAAATCATCGGTTATTCCAAAATGTTAATGTGTGGTATCAAAGCGAAAATCTTGAGTTAAAATCCTGACTCTTGAATTCACCTTCATTTTAATTAAATATTGAATGTATTAAGCCTCATTTATCAAGGGAGCAAGCATATCATAAACAAACAAAGCTTATATATATTGTGAAATCGTCAGAACCAAATTAACACAAGAATTAATTAGGCCTCTTGGTAGCTCGATGGGCAAATTCCATCATGAAGAATACTTGTTAAAAAAGGTAACATGAGATTTGATTCTCAAAAGAAAGTGCAAAAAATAATGATAGCACTGCACAACTAAAGCTCCAAATATGTGTTTAAAGGTAATTTTAGAAGATCCTGAATTTAATTGTAAGTTAAACTCTGGAATCTATGCCAAAATTTAAATAAAGATACGACTCTCAAAAAAGTTATATTACATACACTTGTGCATATTTTAATCATCAACACTTCAAACAACTTTCATATATAAATAATTCTGAGGAACAAATTCTGTACCATAGCCTCTACCACGCACTTAGGCTGTGTTTGGCAAAGGAGTGGCCAAATCAGACCCAAAAACTTAAAAAATTCATCTCAAAATTAATTTCAATATTCTTACTTTTTACATTGCATAATTTTTTTTTATTACTATTCAAATAAAAAAAATCACCACAAAATAATTTTTTTTCAACTTTTTCATACAAAGCATTTTTACTTTTTTTCTCTTACATCAATCAAATATGCTAAAGTTCCGGTCCACTTCCTTTTTTTAAGCCATTTGCCAACCACACCCTTATATTCTATGCAATAGAAAAATTTTGGTTTGGCTCCGGGTTGTTTCATTCTCTGGTTGTCCTTCCTCGTTCGCGGTTCGCCTCCAACGTTGAAAAAAGAGAGCCGGGGGAATTCGAAAAAGTATGGATATATTGTGTGGCTGCTGGGATTCGAGCCCAGGTCTCTACGGCCACAACGTAGAATTCTTACCACTAAACTACAGCCACAAGATGGCCAAGAGCCTTTAAATTAAATACTTAACCTTTATTATCTTAGTGACTTTCTTTCTTGATGGGCCCGTGTAATGGCCCATCTAATGCACGTATTGTAACAAAGTCGTCTGGGTGATTGGTTTCTCAGTCCGTGAGAGACGTGTAGAGAATGTAGTCACCGCATTTCCTTAGCCTTGGGAATTGGACTTCCTCTTGGACTTTTGAGTGTCAATAGGGTCCAGAAGGTATTAGGCCTTGTTTACTTCAATGATCATTAACAAACTAGGGACAGTTTTTACCAAAAAGAAAGAAAAAAAATTACACAGAGACAACGTTAGCTTCATGGTACGACAATTTTGTTATGGTTTGACTGCAAATGCTGGATTTGGATTGTTCAATCACTTATAACAAGGCCAAGTAAGACAAGTAGACAATTTTAAGGCGTAATAACAAATTTATTAGACCAATTATAAAGACAGAAAATAACCAAAATTGATTGTTTTATAGTTCAATACATCCAGTGAATCCACTGATTTGACAGGGATCCAATAAGACAAACTAAAAGACTATTGCTGAAGCAATGATTTATTCAATTAAGAGATGCAGATCGACAACAATGGAGAAAACATTTGCTACCATTCTTTATCTTGTTCTTCCTCTTGCCAGCATTTCAGACAATGGAACCACCCATTCTAAGCTCCTCAAGGCTCCTCTCTCTGCGACAGTATCCCTTGACATCCAGTGAACAATTCTGCCCAAGTCATTTACCCCCAACAGCCAACATCGGCATGCACAGCTATAGATAACTCACTCGGTCGAAAAGAACCCAATTCCCTCTCAGCCAACAGAGTCAGATTGTTTCAAAGATCGCATAGCTGAAACCATCTTCTGGGGTAACGTGAATGGTCGAAATTGCAGATCCTTCAACAGTATTCATGGAATAACCACAGGGATCAAACTCGAAATCACATATAGCAGAATCTGGAAGAATCTTTCTTATACCAGAATTGATAGTCATCACAACTGCTGACCCTGATTGGGATTTATAGAAGACAGATGCCATTTTCCTGTCCAAACCAATCATGCACGCACATTTCTAGAGTGTAAACAGGGTCGGATGAGCTTGCAACAAATTCTGCAGAAGCAGAATACACATGCCATTTCTGTGGTTTGTCTTACCCACCCATTACATAAGCCTTGCTGCCTGAACCAAGTTGCCCAAAATAGGAGTCTACAACAGCAATTTTGACAGAGATCGAAGACCCTTTCCGTCAGGATCAACAAAGACACCCGGCTAAAAAAAAACGATATTTCTAGCCTCTTTCATAACCTTCAAATCCGATTCCAGATACGGCTACGTCCATTTGGGAAAATTGAAACAATTAGGCTCCGTTCATCAACGTAAAATGGTTTCCTTCGTAAAATATTTTCAAGAAAACTATTTTTTCTGAAAATATTTTACGTCGAAAACATTTTACAACGTTTACCTTGCACACGGAAATAATTTTTTTTAATATCTTTATTTATATATATATATATTTTCCAATAAGGTCCCCGCCAGGACCTGCACGGGACATGTTCAAGACCCTGTAGGGACCTACCCAGGACCCCGCAGAAACTTAACCGGAACTCGTCCGGGACCTCGCCGGGAGCTACCCAGGACTTGACTGGGACCCACCCGAGACCCGCCCAGGACTTGATCGGGACTTGACTGGGACTTGCTCGGGACCTGCCCAGGACTTGACCGGGACCCCGCTGGGACTTGACCGGGACCCGCCCGGGACTTGCTCGGGACCCTCCCGGGACTTACCCAGGACCCCGCCAAGACTTGCTCGGGACCTCGCCGGGACCTGCCCGAGACTTGACTGGGACCCCGACAAGACTTGATCGGGACCCGTCCGGGCAAGACCCGCCGGTGTCCCGAACAAGTCCTGGGCGAGTCCCGGTCAGGTCCTGGAAAGGGTCCCGGGCAGGTCTCAAGCAGGCCTTGGTCAAGTCTCAGACAAGTCCTGGGCGGGTCTTGGTCAAGTCTCAGGCAAGTCCCGGGTGGGTCCCGATTAGGTCTCGGGCGGGTCTCGGGCAAGTCTTGGGCGGGGCCCGCCGGGGTCCCGAGTAGGTCTCGAGCGGGTCGCGGGTGGGTTTCAGGCAGGTGTGAAAACCGTAAACCATTTTCCAAAAATTAATGAAGAATTTTCGGTCAAAAGGATTAAAGGAAAATATTTTTCATTGACCATTATTTTACGTCGAAGTAAACGGAGTCTTAATTGTACTTGCAAGACATCCAACTCGTAAAGAGAGGGAGATTGAGGAAGAAAAGGAAATTAAACAAACAAAAGCAAAAGATTACTGAACAACTTATGAATGTCAGGAGGGTTTGCGAGCAGACTGCACAAGAAAAAGAAGCAAGCAAGATATCAACAATATTGATTAATCTCAAATAAACCATACACATTATAACAAAGAAATTAAATTCATTAGAATTACGAACAACACCGATGAGGACACTAAAACTTACGTTGCAGTAAGCAGCAGATCTGAACTTCTTGATTCCACCATTGGGTCGAACGTCTTCAATGCTGTAGCCAAGGGGAGCTTCGTAGAATAAGGATTTACTACGTGCCGTAGCCAAGGGGAGCTTAGTGACCCGGATTCATATGAGGATGATTCCCTACCCATTCAACTATTCCTTAAAATTAAAAACAAAGGTTAATTAATGTTATGTAATTTTTTTTTTTTCTTTTTTTGACATGTCCACACAAGGGAAGGGGGAAGAAAAATTCGAACTAGTGACCTTCACTTCATGAGGTTTGGTACATTGTCGATTGAGCTACTCTTCAAAAAAAATATTATTTAACTTATGTGGTGTGAAAAGGGTGTCCTGAAAAAATAAATAAATAAATAAATTTTATAATTATTATACAATATTGATATATTGATATGCCAGTCTCAACTATTTTTTTATTAACCCTTGGAAAAATAAATAAACAGTTTGTTGGAACTTATTAAAATTATGTTATAATTATAAGATAAAAATATAATTTAGAGCAGTACTCTTTAAAATAAAAATAAAAAAAATAATAAAAATAAATAAAAAAATTGTCATCCCTACCGAATATGATAGTATTTAATTTGAGTACAACATCCCCAAATTTAGCCGGAATAAGTGATCGAATCACATTCAAAACTAGGCAGTTGACGTGTAAACTTTTTTCTGTTTCGACGGTTTCGTTTTTGGCCTTAACGGTAAAAAATAAAATAAAGAATAGTTTTTTTTTTTTTTTTTTTCTAAATTGAGTTCTTATTTTATAAAAATAACACGTCTCCTTTAAATTTATATATGAGAACTACATACAATTTTTAAAATAATTTTCTATCGACCAGTTAACGGTTGTGTTAGGTATTGACTATTGCGTTAGGTGGGAAGCAATCAGATGAATTGACACGAGGAACAATTTAGTTAGAGAAAGTTGAATGAATTATGTATGTATGAGGAAAAGGCAATCTCAAGAGATTTGATCATTTGATGTGGGACACTTTCTTTTTTGACGATAGACTAGAATGGGGAAAGGATTCTGACACGGGTGTGGGCTGTTCCTGTCTGTTCTCACTCTTCTTTCCCTTTCAACGTAATTTTCTTAATTTCCCCAAAAACTTGTCGTCAACAAGCCAATTATCCATTCTTATTCTCTCTCACAAACCACAAATATAGCAACAAGCCCACTTTTATTAGTAATTTCCCATTGAAAAATGTTAGGTGTTATTTTAGTATTCTCTTAGTATTCTTTTTAATTGTGATATGACTTTAAAAATTACCATTGAATCATTATTGACTTTTAATTTATTAGTAATTTTAAAAGTCACATCACAGTTGAGAGAACACTATAAAAACACCAATCAGTTTTCTTTATTTATCACAAAAAATAAAATTGTTCTTTTTTTTATTTTATTTTTTTTGACCTTTTTCATAAATTTATAGACATTTTATTTCACGTCTCTAATTGTAATAAATCTTTGTGTTCATTTAGCATGAGGTGTCGTGAAAGAGAAGGATTAAGTGCTGGTAGCTCAGCTAGATAATAAGCTCAAGCTGCTAAAAAACTCCCAAAAAAAAAAAAAAAATAGTAAATTCAAGCTTCATATCATACCCATTACCCAAAGTTAATTAGATATGAAGCATTAGGGTTAGGTTAAATATATAGTACAAGAAGAGGAAAGATCTGGCCCTAATAAATTATCCGCAAATAAAAAAATGCGAAATCCATTGGGATTCTGTTTGTACGTGCATTGGGCCTGTGATTGAGTGCTGCGCTAATGGTAAAGAGGGTAATTGGGCTTCTTTCTTCACATGCATTGGGTTATTCTAATCTCTACCCTTTTCAATTAGGTTTTGTGTGCTCGGATAGGGACCCAGATGCTCTTCAATCCAAAATGGATTGGAGAATATCCGATTAGGATTTATAAAATTCTCAAAAATTTTAGGGATACAAATGGGACACGTGTCCTACTAATTAAAAATAATAATAAAACATTATTTAGAATTAAAAAAATAAAAACAAAATAATAAAAAAAATAATGGGGTGGCAATTAGGATTTCTAAAATCCTCAAAAATTTTAGGGTTACAAATGGGACACGTGTCCTACTAATTAAAAATAATAATAAAACATTATTTAGAATTAAAAAAATAA